>NC_077229.1:526088068-526388068 GCF_027887165.1 Monodelphis domestica | reverse complement strand
ATAATGCTTGCATTGGAACTATAGACTTTATATGTTGTACAGAAAAAAGCTTTAATGCCCAGGAGTAGCTCTTTGCTCCAAAAGGCCAATCAGTAAAGTTAATGAGGTACTGTGCTAAACCAACTGTAAAGATGAGTCTACATCCTGACCCCTTAATGATGTGTGAGCACCTTTTATTGATTAATATAAAAGAAAAATAACTTCTATTGACTAAAGAAAAAACAACCACAACCAATAGCTACACCTCAGAGGACTTTACATACTCAAGTCCTGTGATATTCAGAATTGCAAGCCAGGTGCTACCTGTGGAGGAGACTCCTCTAATGAGGAGAGTGGAATTTGTCCCCTCATCTGATGCCTACAATCAGCCATGAAGGGAAACTACTAGATCGGTAGAGGCCATTGCATCTAGTAGGAGGAAAAACACATTTATTTCAGATAGTCACATAAAGGAGAAAAAACTTCAAAGCGCATGACCTCTGAGAGTAGAGAAGAGGGGAGGACTATTTTGATGCTGTTATCATTGTTCAGTCATGTACCACTTTTTGTGACCCTATTTGGGGGTTTCTTGGCAAAGTTACTGGAGTGACTTGCCATTTTATTCTCTAGCTCATTTTGCAAGGGAGAAACTAAGCCTAGTAAGTGTCTGAGGCAAGATTTGAACTCAGAAAGATTCATCTTCCTTACTTCAAACCCATTGCTCTCTTCACTGCACCACCTAGATGGCCTAGATAGTACAATTGTAGTAAACTAGAAAATATTGGGAATCCTGCCTGAGAATCCCATTCAGGAGAGGCTCTGCATCCAAGACTCTATGAAGGGAGCAAGAAATTCCAATGAACTGCAAGTTATCTTTGCCATGAATGTGAATTACAGTAGTGTTTCACCATTAATTTTGAGCCCACTCTTTTTCATATGTATTTGTGGGAAGGTGCATTCTGAGTTTATAGAGGCACTGTTCTGCAGCGATTTGTTTAATATATCATCCTAATAAATATCTCTACTAAGAGCTAATTGTATCTACTAGCTAACTTTTGAAAGAAAATACAACAGTGGGGGCTCATGACAGATCTGTAGCTTTTGAAGTATCCATCCAGAAGGAAGGAAGGAAGAAAAGGAAGGGAACAAGCATTTATTAAGTACCTATTATGTGCCAAGTTCATAGAAATAAACCTGGAATTGAAGACCTAGAGGGACTTTAAGAGAATATAGTCTAATGCCTTTGTTTTTTAAATGGGGAACCTGAGACTCAAAGACTTACCTAAGGTCATGTAGCTGATAATTCATTAGAGTTAAAAACTAAAAGCATCTTATTTTTGCTAGAATCCTTTTTTGTATATGCATAAATGTTAGTTACATGTGCTAAAATATTTTGTCATTTGACCAATTGTCAAGTATTTACTAAGTGCCTACTATTTGTTAGGTATTATACTAAGTTTTCAGCATAGAAATACAATGAATGAAAAAATATGTACTTACGAGGCACGCATATGTTGAAATAATAAAAGGATTGGACAAGATGACGTCAGAAGTCTATGAGTTGAAGAAGGGAATCCTGGAAGCCTGAAAGGCTCAGCCTTCTAGATATTAATTCACGATGGCACAATTTGTTAGAGGAATTAAAAAAGACGTGGGAAGAGGAGATTAGGAACAGATTCCCTGATAAACTGCAAACTCCCCAACCAATTTATATCCTAATTCCATAAGAGAAGTAATAATGGACTTACTCTAGATTTTGGAGAAGCCCAACTTTTGATACATTTCTATGCAAGTGACAAGGATCGTTTCCTTTGAGTCATCCACATAAAGGATGAGCCTGCAGTCAAGATTAAATGAGTGTTAATAAATACTGCATTTTATCTGATCTCGCTTTTTTTAGCTTTTCATTTTTTGAGTGTGTGAAATAATGCATTAGTCTCAGCAGCAAGCTGGGAAGGCTTCTAATTCAAGCTGCTTGATCACTCTATTTAAGGAAAAATGGAATCGGATGTTCCTCTCCAACCTTGATTATACATGCCAGCAATATGAATGGTTTTCGGACCAGTCAGTGCTTCACAAATGATGGCAATGAAGCCTATTCTGCAGCAGTTCTCTTTCCTTCTTGCCTGCTTATGCCCAGAGGAGAGCTCTTCCTTATTTTCCAGCATGCTGCATCTCAATGATGTTAAATAGCATGTTTAGAGAGGAAGACTGATGATGCTTATTCATCTCTTTTCATGCCACAGTAAGGACACCTGTTTGTTTTAATGCTCCAGCATGACAGTTTAATATCAGGAATTACACTTCATTCATTTGCTTATGAAAAGATGGAAGAATCACTGCAGCACGAATTTAAAAATTGTTTATTTCCCGAAGGATACTGTTTTCCAAGTTGCTTTACCACTGAGCAGTAGGATTCCTTTGAAGTGGTTTTTGGTCTGAATGTGATTAAGAATATGCTATTCTATTTTTGATACTTCGCATCTACTTTTTATTTCTATTTAACACGGCAGTTTTTCCTTTTTCCTTAGCCTCTTTAATGTTACACTGTTCACTCTTCATCATTTAAAGTTCTTTTTTCTAAACGACTCAAAACATAACAGGAATATAGCTAATTAAATAGAAAGATCGAGTAAATTTTCACAATGTGCATTTAATTCAGGGACAATTTATTGCAGTAGAACTTATTTAAGAAGAATCTGGACTAAAAAGATTGATGTCCATCTTCACAGAAAAAACGTAGTGGCATATAACTAGAAGACCATCCACAATGACTTCAGCAGGCCATAGAATACTCTGACACGGCAGGATGGAAACCCTCCATGTGCATTTGCTGAAGTTTATTCCATTGCTCTGTTCTTCTCACTGTTCCTCTTGGGTGGTTCAGTTGTGACCTCCTGGACCGTACTGCCCATGGGATTTTCTTGGCAAAGATATTGGAGTGGTTTGCCATTTCCTTCTTCAGGAGATTATGCCAAACAAAGGTTAGGTGACTTGCTGAGGGTCACACAGCTAGTAAGTGACTAAGGACAGATTTGAACTCAGGTCTTCCTGACTACAGGCCCAGTGCTCTATCCACCAAGCAATCTAGCTGCCCTACTCGGTCTCTTTAAAATTCCTTTATTCATGTATGCCTCTACTTAAATAGTGCCTTGGATTTACAGCAGTGGTAGGCAGAAAAGTATAAGATTTTAAATTTCAGGGAAGAAAATGAGGAAAGCTTTGGGGGAAAAGATATATGATCAAATTGGGATATTTTATCTCAAATTTCCCACTGACACCCTTTTAATCTTCTGTTGTGCTTAGAAGGGAAATACTCTAAAACTAAGAAGAACCTTGACTTTCCCATCAGTAATCTTTGGTTACGGTCATGAGTACAAAAATCATTGCACTTGTGAGTTAGCATCTTCTCTTAAAAATGTAATCTCTGCGTACTTTGTAATTCACATCCATCTATTTGATGGTGCCTTGAAAAAGGAAGACAAGAGGACAATAAAGTAAGAGTTAGCAAGAATGTGCATAAAATTCAATCTACGTCTCTGTTAGCTCTTTTCTAAAAGACTGATAGTGAAGGCGATATTATGAGCAAAGCCAAGCTTGATTGAATCCAGTATCTGTCACCTGGTATTCATGTGGAAATGATGGTGAAAAGATGGTGGAAGATCAGGAGCTGAAGTGGATTGATAGCTGTGTGAATGACTGGCCCAAAGAATGTTGATTAATGGATCAATGTCAAAAAAGCTCACGGTCTTTGTTTGGCATCCTACCAACTCCCTGTCACTGGCTACATTTTTATCAACTACTTGGATAAAGACCGATTTGCTCATGATATGAAGCTAAAAGGAAATACAATGGAAGCCAGAATTAAGGTTCTACCAGCTAACGCTAGGACATTCATAGAATCCATCAATTCAGAGTTAAGAGGAACATTAGAGATCGTCTAGTCCAACCCCCTCACTTTACAGATGAGGAAACTGATGCCAAAGTCAATAAAAGTGAGTATGTCAATAACAAATTTTACGTATGTGCCAGGAATTATGCAAGCCTCAGCAAATAAACCTATAAAGATAAAACAATCTCTTGGGGAAAGTCACATTTAAATGAAAAAGACAAGCACATATATGACATACAGCATAATATGACTGAAAAAGTAAACACAAAGTAGTTAAATATAAGAGAGTTTGGAAGGGAGGGCACAAGCAATTGAATGGGAAGGATAAATCTGAAAAGGCTTCCTGCTGAACATGGCATCTGAGCTGCATCTTAGAAAAGGAGAGGAGCTCCGAGGTAGAGAGGAAGAAGTGCGTACTAGACAAAGGAGACTTTTGTGCAAAGTCATGGAGAAAGGAGATGGGAGGAACAGAGGAAAGGCCAATTTCCCTCCATCACGGTGTGTTGTGTTCTCTGAGATTGCAGCCAGGCTGTAAAGTGACTTCAAAGTTAAACAGAGGAGTTGATATTTTATCTAGCAGACAAATTGATATCACAGCAATTTGTTGACTAAGACGAATCAGATTGGAGCTAAAGGAAAATTACTAGAGTGACAGTGACAGGATGAACAGTGAGACACTGGAGGCAAGGGACCAGTTCGGAGGCTATTGACATTAATAATCTAGCTGAGAGGTGATGAAAGCTCCAACTAAGGTAGTAGTAACATGAATAAAGAAAAGTTTCTGAAGGACGTTGGAGAGGGTGACAGTAGAAATTGCAAGCTTTAGCAATTGATTGTTTATTTGTTGTAAAGGAGAGTGGGGCGTCCAAAGTAAAACCATGATTACGAGGGTGGAATATTGGAAAGACGGTGGTACCTCAGAGGCAAGAAGATTTGGAAAAGAAGAGAATTACAGAATAAGGATGATGAATTTAGGTAGTGTCTATGGCAATATCTTAAGAGTACAGAGCCTCCTATTTTCTAACATGGTTAATCTAACCTATTCTCCCTAACCCTAACTTTAAATTGAATAGTGATAAATGCAATATTCTGAAGTAGGATCAAAGCACATAATTAGGCAGAACTGACTTTGAGCCCAGTTTATAATAAAAGAAAAGGTCTTCATTGATTGGAAAATAATAGGATTCAATAGTACAATGTGGCTTTCTTAAGTGTGGCTGAATATTAGGCTGGATAGTTGTCCCCTGCTGTATGTAGGACCTCTTCTTCTTCTGGTTAGAGGGAAGCCACTGGAGAGTGCTCCTCTGAGATCCTCCATTTAAAGAGGAAAGAAATGAAAAAATGGTTACCCTGATGAAATTCAAGGAGGGTGCCCGGGGCAACCATCTTGTCATTTCCTATTCTTCTATACGCTGGACTTCATCATTCTCCCTGGAACCTCATCATTCTGCAAAATGATCTTTGCAGATCATCCCTCAAATTCACCCCCTTCTCAGTACCCTTTGATCTTGGAGCTTTTCACTCTGGCTAAAGTAAGTAGAGGATGGATATCAGCGAGTTCTACCTAGATCTGCCATGTAAACGGGACTCCCCAAACCTTTTCATTTCTCTCCATTTCCCACCCAAGTCTACTCTTCTGAACTTCATTTTTCCTCCAGCTAGGTACTCATTCCTCCTTTTTTCTGTTTCCTTTGATGTGTTCTTTCTTCCAATAGATTGCTAGCTCCTCAGAGGCAAGGGCTATCTTTTGCCTTTCGTTGTATCTTAGTACAGTGCTTGGAACATAGTAGGTACTTAATAAATGTTGACTGACAGATTCGCTATCGTATCCACAATAATCAAAATAGACCTGAAATATAGTGGTCTTCTAGTAATGTGATATAGAAATGAAAAGTGCTGATAAGAATTTTAAACTTACCTTAAAATATACTGAATTTGAGGCATCGTATCCAGTTTTAGGTGTCATATTTTAGGGGAGAAAACCATGGATTCACTACCCATAAAAGGGCAACCATGATGATGATGGGCCTCAAGATGAGACCACATGGAATCAGCTGGAAAAAGAACTAGGAAAAGAGTGTGAATTCCTGGGGGAAAGACCTAGGGGGACATGAGAGCTCTTGTCAAATATCTGGGAGGTTGTCTTGGGGAGGAGAAGTAGATCTTTTCTTCCTGACCTCAGTGATTAGAACAAGGAACAGGAGGTAGGGCTTGCAGAGAAGCAAATTTGATTTTGATCTAAATCTAAATGAAAAAATCTCTTCATAATAAGCACTTTACAAAATTTGAATAGGCTGCTTTGGAAGGTAGTTCAAGCCAATACTGGATATATATTGGTTTGGTATGTTAATAGAAAGAATAATTAAAAATTAATATATAATATTACATGTCATATTTCAGGTACTATTAGTAATTCATTTGGTATTTGGGATAAATGCCCTCAGAGGTCCCTCCTAACTATGAAATTCTATGAGTCTCTGATCCCTAGATCTCCAGTTATCACTAGTACTAGGAAAGAAAGCATGACATAGAAGATAGAGAGCCTGGGTTCAAGGCTTTCTCTAATATATACTGATTGCATGACTGTAGGCAAATCACATAAGCCTCTCAGTATTTTTGGCAACTCTTGAAGAATTAGTTATAAAGAAATAGATCTCTTCACCTGGGCATTCCTTACATCAAAGAAATCATAGGTACAGTCTTGTCTCTTTCCCTATCTCTACTATAGAGAAAACTCAGTTGTGGTCAGTAAGACTGTATTGCAATGAAAATGACACAGAGAACCTTGGACTGTTAATCATACCTGTCAAATGAGTGAAAGGGTGACAGTTTAATAGCCCCAATTTGCATGAGAAACTACTTGAAATCAGAAATATGACAATAAACAAGTAGGTGATAAAGCCTCATTTAATCATAGGAGAGAATTTTCAGTTATGGTTTGGATCAGCAGAGTTTCGATGGTTTTTCATTCATGTAGTGAGAGCATTTAGCATATATGAGCTTTCTTCATCTCTCAAATGAGGAGTATTACTGTATCAACCCTGACATCACATTATGCCGTAAATTTCTGAATTCTAAAGAGAAATTACCAGACATTAATGTTGAGTCAAATGTGTAGGCTATTGTGTTTAAAACGTATCTCTAATTAATACCCACTATTACACATATTCCTAGTTATAGGCAAATTAGATACTATTGGTATATAAGTATATTGGTATATAGGATTGGTATAATGAATCTAGAATATCCAAGACACAATAGACAGGACTATGAAAATAATTGGACTCAAAACAAAACCATTGGTTTTATATTAGTTTCCAAAAAATATATATTTCTAATTACATTATAGCTCCTGTAGAATATAAACTTCCTGTTTTCACAACAGAGTGGATGGTGGTTTTGTTGCTAGGATACCTTGCCTTTGTTTAGCATTCAGGAGGTTTTAGAGGTGATAAATTAACCAAGAGAGAGTATATGTTGTTTTAGAGTACAGTAGCAAATTCCACGGGAAAAAATAAATATTTTATGTAGGAACAACTCTCAAGTTTATTCCCTCTTGATAATTTAAAGTTATCTTTCAAACAAGTATCCCTCAAATGATATATATTTAACTAAACATTTCAGATGAAAATCAAAAATATACGTTTCAGCAAAATTGAACACCCAATCAATTTCTTCTTTTATATACTGTTTTTCTTTATGCTTTACATACATTTTTCAAACATGATCTATCCCTCTTTGGTTTGGAAGGCTGAATAAAAAAGTGTGTGTCCATGTGGGAGTATTTATTTGGTAAATATAGATTTTTGGAAGTGAAAACACTGATTGATTCAATCTATGGGAGATGAAAAGTTTAAAAAAGATATACATATCTAGAAATACAACTATACAATAAATATATCAGCTAAGTATTATATTTGAAACTCACTGTCAGCCAAAGATCATTTAGCCGAGGAGGTCTGTGACTGAGACACTGCTTTAAATCCTTAAGATCTGTTATTTCATTAGTGTGGTCCCATTATGAAGATGGCGAACTCTTTAATTGACAGTCTTCACGAGTTGTCAAAAAACAAATAAGCAAAACTAAGGCATCCTCAGTCTTCTGGTGATGAATCACTCTATATTTGGCTAGGCTCATCCTCAGAAGACAGACATAGTGCCGATCTCTAGGCATTTCTACCTTATAACATCTGCTACAGCTCATACACGGCTGAAATAGCTTTCAAGAATGCAGGATTATTTCCATGCTGTGATGAGACTTTGCAGTAGAGGGTAGGTAGGTGAAAGTAAAATAACTAGGAGAGCAAACTTCCAAATATTAGCTTTGGTGTTTTTCCTAAAAGATCAGGAAGGTAGGACTTTCATACAAACTGTATCTAATTTCTTTAAAAATGCCATTCAAGAAAGAAAGTGAAATGTGCTTTACAAACAGAAGAATATGGAGGTAATTTGCACCAAAAAAAATGACTAACTTTTCCCTGGCTCAGTAATAGTGGATGGAATGTACTTGATGTCACATCATAGTTCCTGGGGTGTTTATAAAGGAAGTAAAAATGGAACTTGAGAAAATGAAAACAAGAAAATCAGCCATATTGGACCAAGTATATCTAAAGGAAATCTTTGCTGGAGAAAAACTAATGTAAGAGCACTGAGAGACCAAACTACAAAGGATCTAAATAAGGAACAATACCAAAGGAGTGGGGAAAAAATCCACAACTTTGTTTTAAAATAAATGTGAAAACATGAAAATAATCACTAATATATGCCTATTTCCTATGTAAAATCTTTATATGAATCATCTACACTGAAATTGAGGACATCTTCATTGAAGTTATTATTAGAGGAATCTTTTAAAAATAATGTTGAATAATGGACCATATTTTTTTCAACTTGCCATTGACCAGAAGATAGAGAACTACAAGATCCTCATGTGGTTATTGTTTATTGATTACAAAAAGACCATTCAGCTTGGTAGCACAAAACGTTATCTTACAGGGTCTTTTACAACAAGATCTCTCATCAACAGACATCAAGGTCAATCAAGGTTTCTTGGACAATATAGCAACATAAATAATCCTAGTCAACGACCTCTTGATAATAAACATCAGTCATTGTATAAAACAGAGACATATGCTGGCCAAAAGCATTCACCATTGTGATAAAAGAAATCCATCACAAAGTTTGGGTTGAAGAGTGATTCCCAGTAGTGGTAGATAGATGCTCCCAATAGAGCTAGATGCTCCAATTTCCAAGAATCAGCATGTTGATTGCATCAAGCCCCAAGATACTACACAGTTTAGAATTTGGCCTGTTTGTCCACCCAGAAAACACAGAAAGCACCCAGATTCCACCATGCATCTAAGTGAACACCCTGTAGAACTTGTCTAATAGTAGGGCCAATAGTGGGACAGATGAAACAGATGGACAATGAGCTAAGCTCAGAGCCAAAAAGGAGGAGGGGAGCAAGTTATATTACTTTTGGGAAATGTCAGAACACTTTTTTATTGATTCCAAGCTTCCCATGTAAGCCTAGTCTATCTTTTCAATACAAACATTTTACTGGTTATTTGGCAACAATACCTGGAACACTGCTGTCCTTAAAAAGGAGCATTACACAGAGAGTAATGGAAAGGCAAATGCATGTGTGAACAAGTTGTGATTTTTAGCCAATTAAAAAGGAATATGAGTTCCAACAAGATTGCATGCAGCCACCATACTCTCATCCCATTTCATTCTGGTCCATATAGTTGATATGGTTGGGTCTTCCCCTTAAATCTCTTGTCAATACCTGGAGATACATGAAACGTATCATTTCTCTCTCTCTCCCCATGACCAACTCACCTTCCTCTTCAGGAATCTATTTCTATGATGTCAACTTCTCTTGTAGCATCTTTAGTTTCTTTCAATTCAAGTTGGTTGCTTTTCAATCCCTCAGCACAAGAAACCAATTTAGATTTGAATAAGACTCCTAACTCGGTCTAATTTCATTCAAAGCTCCAGTGCAGATTTTCTGTTTGTTTTTCACTTATAAGAGAGAAAACCAGAAAAAAGCTTCTGACATTAGATTTTGCTAGACTGAAAAGTAATTGGTTAGTCAGCCTCCCATTTGGTCTCCTTTGGGAACAGCATAGACAATTACTTGGGAAAGCAGTTTCTTCAAGGGTGAATACACGTATTTTCCCCCACTTGCCACAGGACAAATAGAAAGGAGTCATTTCTAGTTGCATAGCAGGGAATTACAGTGCCGTCTCTAGCTGGGTTACAAAGCCAAAAGGCTTCTCTCCCTGAAATGACAAATGGCTCAAGTTTTCTTTAAATGGATGTGCCTGTGTGTGTGTGTGTGTGTGTGTGTGTGTTTCTGTTTCTTGCTTGGTTTGTTTAGCATTTCTGCAGATCTGCCCATCTCAGAGCAGTAAGAAGAAAACATTTTGTGCAGGTTGTGCCGTTAGTAATGCCTCTTCCCAATTACATCATGTTGGTTAAGGAGAAGACGTACTTTCTGACTGCTGAAAAGTGCTAACATTTGGAGGAGAAAATAATTTGTAGCACATTGTTTAGTAGAAACATTGATCCCTTCCTCCTCTGCCCTGCACATAGGCCAACATTGTTTAACATTTAATTATCTTCTAATTCTTTTAGGCATACTGTTTTTAACTCCCTAACTCAATTAGCATCTCCTTGAGGGCTATGACTGTATTTGGTACTTCTTTTTCAATCACAGCAGCCCGCTAATACTTTACTAATACAGTAATCGAGTCCTCTTGGCAAGGAGAATTGGGGGTCTGAAAACACGAATTCCAAACCCAAATCCACTACTTTTGAGCAGTCAAATGAAAATTTGACCACAGGCAAGTCATTTGCCTTAATTGACTTAATTGCCTAATTTATAAAACAAATATACTTTTGCCAATTCTCACGGTTATTTGAGTGTTGCATTACATTACATCCAATTATATTCATTGAGAGGAATGGATAGAAAGCATCTCACAAGCATTTACAGTGACATATGAGTGCAAAAAGTAGATCAAATTAAATTTGTATTTCATGTGAAATGGAAATATATGGATTCTTTCCTTTCCATGATGTTTAATTGCATCATATCTCTGTATCTGAAATAAAACCGACAACCTCATTTATCCAAAATATCAGAAAATAAAGCAAAAATATCCTAAGCAGCCAAAATTCAGGTCACAAAAATCTGTTCAATTAATGCATCAAGATGTCCAGCAGAGCCTCAACCAAAGGCTATTTCATACTTTCATTCAGAACTATAATTATGTTTTAATTCTCTGGATTCTAAGCCTAACACATTAGAAGAAACCAAGAAGGTACGAGCAACATATATCGACAGCAACAAGAAAGACAATTGATAGCATAAAGGAAGATAGGAGAAGTAGATAGAATTTTTAAAATGCTGTACTGGGGTCATTCAGTCAAGAAGCAAGTACAACTGGGGGCATCACTGTAGTAGAGGGCAAAATAGAGTACAGTAATTGCTGTTTGTAACGATTCTGAATCATAGAGAAGTTGAATTGTGTTCCACGTATTCTTCTTTAACAAGACCATAAAGAATGTTATATATTCCTGACAAATTATCGTCATTTCCCAACTGTTTCAAATGGAAGTGTGCCAGAGACAACAGAAGTAGAACTAAGTGAGGAACAACTACATTTCAATGGAAGTAAACATAAGGTACCACCTGGAAAAAAACAAGAATGGTTGAAAAGGAGGGAAAACTGAAGTAAGAATGCAGGCAGGAACAAGATGCAGAGGCTATAATCTACAGCAAAATATTTCACTCATCAGAAAAAGACCCCCTACTCTGATCAGCACAAAACAGCTATTTTTCCCTTATTGCTGTGGCAATTTTCATAAAATTATTCATATTTTAATGTCCTTTTTTCCTTTTAAAGGTAAACATTTAGCTATGTGGGACATTTGGTTATCTACAAATGACATTCTTAAAGACTATTTATTAAAGAGCCAGAGTTTTTGTGCTTTATTGAAACTAAAGCATCAATACCCACACTATGGTTATGGATGATAGATACTCCTTTATTGCTGGCTCTTTATTCTGTTTGTTGCTCTAGATTTCAGACAAGTAACATGTGCCAACAACATGTCACAAAACTCCTACTTCTGGCATATCCTGGTTGTGTAAATCTGGGCGAATCACTTAACTTTTCTGTGCCCTGACTCTCTAAGACTTAAGTGTCAGAACAGTTAGTTCCTGGGAGTTGCTTGTTTCCTTCCCACAGTTTCCCTATGCCAGTGAAATCACAAGGCTAGACTAAAAGACAAAAACATTCTCTGGATACCTTTCTGTGCAATTTGAGAGGAGTTTCCAAATTAAAGAAGTGTGACGTCATAGCAATGTCTGTTTCCTTAACAACTGTACTTAACAAGTTTGATTCATAGGCAGGGTCAATTGGCAAATGATGGCTTTACAAGTTTAGAGAAAACTGGGAGAAAACAGTTTAATAGATTGTTTTCATGCATCTGCTCTCACTCTAATTTCACTGCTGAGACACTGGAAGCTAAAACCACCTCCCAATTAAGAGAATCTTTCTCTTTGATTAAGTGGTATCTACCTTCAGTACTACTAATCGGTTCATATCTTAGACCACTTTTGTTGTCCAGTTATTTTTGTGTACCTTGTAAAACCTTGAGAAATAAGATTTTTACTGAATATGAAATATGTTTGGTATAATACCTGTGTATGGTTGGTTGGAATACCTGAATGTACAGCTAATTCTTTAAAAAATCATGAGCTTCTTTTCTCATTTATTTCTTAATTCTAGTATATGATTAAAAACTACATTTGGGTCTCTTCAAATGATTGGGGATAGGTTTTCTTTGCTTCATGTGTTTCATATTTGGAGATGCCATCATCTCTGCCTTTTCCCTTCTGTCTCATCTGATTCTCCAAAACAGTGATATTCTAAGGCTTTAGCTGGTAGTGAGATATTTCAACAGAACTTAGCTCAGTGCCTGGCACAGAGCAAGAGCTATATAAATGTTAGTTATTCGTATTATCATTACTGTTATTGTTATTATTTGCAGATCACTTAGCACAGTGTCTGGCCCATAGTAGAGACTATATAAACATTAATTAGGTAAGTAGATAGTAGTTGTGGTGGATCTGGTAGTAGCTGTATGGCACAGTGCCTGGCACATAGTAGGTGCTTAACAGATATTTGTTTCCTTTCTTCTGTTTTGACTCTTGTAGTTATGCATTCATATAGCATTTGTTACAAATGCCTTTCACAGTATCTACCAATATAAATATAATTCATGTAATTAGTTTAATCTAATATCATAAAAGTCAGTAAGATCAAACTTCAGTCATTCAGTAAGAGAACAAAGTTACCAAAGTATTGCCCTTTAATAAGAGCATCTTGCCTCTGGTTCCCAGAAGGTCATACTATCTAGGATTCATTAGCAGAAAATATCTTGAGTTTTCAAAAGTGAGAAAGCTAGGAACCCGAACCAATAAAAACAATAGAAGGAATATTTACTAGAGTTTGTTTTTTTTTTAAGAGACGAAGCAGAGTTGGTAGAATCTTAAAATTCTTAAATATTTAAATAGTTACATGCAAGGAGAGTTAGGCACTTTTCACCTGATGAATACTGAAGGCAGTAAATGGTTACCATCTGACATCATATCAATTCTAACCCCCCAATTCCTCTTTTTTCTCTCTCCTTTTTTACTCACAATGGAGCCTTGCTATAGGACATGGTTACTGGATAGAATTCACAATAAAGTGGATTTGTCTTGGTCCTCATCCAAAGGTCTTATTATTGGAAATACTAGAAGGATGTTATCATAATATTATATCAACATGGTTATCTGGCATGGATCCAAAGAATATTGCTTTTATACGACTATAATATTTATTTCTTACTAAAGTCATTTGTCTACACTTGTGATTTAATTCTTTGGATAATCCAGTAGTACCTTTTGTGTTGACTAGAGAATGCAGATCATTTCATCAGACAGATCATGGAGATCATTTTAAAAATGAGAAAATGAGTTCAGAAAAGTAATTTTCCCAAAGTTATACCATTAACTAGTGTCTGAAAAAGGACTTAACCAAGCCCTTTGACTCCCAGTTGAGTTGTCTCTCCAGTAGACCATGCAACCTTGTATTTTGAAGATTCTTGTCTATTTCACCCATTAATATTTCTTTGCCCAACTTCCTTGAATCAATATTTTGTTTTCTATGATGAACTATTTCATTTCTTTTAAATTTCTCTTATTTACCTTTGTTATATGTGATTGTGCTCCTTCTCCCTCCCCGCATTCCCTATACAGTATATAGATGTACAAATGATGTTAAAGTTCTTTGTTATGTACTATGTGGTACTTCCTCATACCTGCCATCTAACTTTCTCTTGGCTTTCTAAATGGGACTCAATTATGATTCTTCAAAGACTGTAGTGTTCTAGTTCAGTACAATGAGTTTTAAATAAAAATTTTGTCTGCTAATATATACAGTGATCCAGCGACTTCAGTCACCAAGTGCCTACCAAGTTCAAATTCTTACATGTTGATTTGAAATATGTACATGGGTCATAGGGTATGGGTCTTAAATACTTTTGATCCCACAGAGAATTCCCGGTACATTTCTTTTCCTTCTCTGCTAGATGTTGAGCCTTGATTGTCTTCTTTAATTATTCTCATCTTTTTTAGAAGAACAATCCTTTTTGCACTCCATATAGAAGTTACTGAGCAATGCTATGCTGGTTTTGTTCCACTGCTGTAAGGTAAACAGCATCTGGAGCTCTAGGAGCCATTGTTGAGGAAGAACACCAAGGCTACCCACTTTTTGTCCTTTGTGCTTTATATTCTCAAAAAAAGAAATCTTTTAACTTACCGTTACTGAAGCTTTATTGAACTTTATGGTCTATAAATATTGAATCTTAAACAGTAAGAATGAACCACTGGTCTGGTCTTGTTATTGTTGTTCAGTCATTTCAGTCATGACCAACTCTTTCTGATATCATTTGGGGTTTTCTTTTTTTTTTATTTTTTTGACATTTGGGGTTTTCTTGGCAAAGATACAGGAGTTCATTGCCATTCCATTCTCTAGCTTATTTTACAGAAGAAGAAACTAAGGTAAATAAGGTTAAGTTATTTGCCCAGGGTCACACAGCTCTTGGTATCTAAGACCAGATTTGAACTCAGGAGGAAGAGTTTTTCTGACTCCAGGTATAGCATTTTATCCACTGTTCCTCCTAGCTATTAGGCCTGTTCCAGAATCCGTCTCTTCTCCACATTTAAGCTTACTTGTTTTATTTAAGTATTCTTTTATTTTTAGGGGTGAAAAGCTTAAATTCTATTTTCTTGACTTTTCATTATGGACTTTCTTCTCAGGATCTGTTCATCTATGAGATGAGAAAGCTGGACTAAATTAATTTTAGAGTCTTTTTAAGTTTTGGCACTTTTCCCCCTCCTCTGTCTCCCAATCCCCAGTTTAGTTTTCTGAACTAGTTTTCTCAGAATAGGTAGTTACAAAGTAAAGTCAGGGCTTAAAATACAGATTTGGGAGAAGTCTCAATTCAGAACGTCTTCTACCAGGTTTACTCCTATAATGTTAGCCTGTCCTAACCATTCTCTTAGCTTGAAACACCCATCAACAATTTTAATAGAGTTGACTTGGTATCATAATTTGCTTTGGGGGTGACTGTACCTTTTTTCTCTTCTACATGACTCTTTCCACTATCCCATGCTGCCTCTTTAACCATCCGAGGATTTAGAGCTATTCGGGACCTTAAAAAACGGTACTTTGAGAAGTTAATATCTGCTTTAAAAGATGGTGTCTGGTAATTGGATTCATAGGACTTTGGCTTAAAATATAAGTTTTTAAAGGCTTCTGTCTTGTACCCCCAACAAAGACTGGTAAGAATGTCTTGAAAATCTAATTTGAAAAACATCCTTAAGCTAAAAAGGATAGTGGAGGGAAATTACGCACACATATCCACCAAACAACACCCTGCTAAAAAGCTGATGGGTCTTAAACTCAAGATGCTGTCCATCTACAATGGAGGAATTCGAGTTTTCACATAAAACACTCAGTGACTTAAAGTTCAATAGTAGTAGGAGGAACCTTGACATTCGCCGTTTGAGGAATCGTCTTTATTTGATTTATCATTATTGTCTATCTTATTTGCTGACTGGTACTTACTATATGAGGCAAGCTCCAGACTAAATGAACTGAGAGAGCATGAAGCTTTTTAGACTGAAGGCAATAATTTTCTTATATCAACAATGAACTGGTAGTTAGGGCAGACTGAAAATAGTCATTAAAAGATGCAAAGGCTAGCAGAACCTCCTGCATTTTCAAGGGGCAAGACTTTTATCTGGGAGTTACAAAAACAAAAATGCATCATTGTGACAAGGATCATGGTAGAGGTAGAAGGTCACAATATTCATGCCAAATGCTATGCTAAAATATGCTTTTGGCCAAATCTTCCCTTGCTGGAACATCTCGGGATATCAAGGTCTCTTAAGGTTTCAAAAGTCCATGGAAGAGGCCAAATGGGGCTCCATGTTTGAGTGTTTTACCACGCCTTCTAGGTGTGTGTATATATATATACACATATATAATAGTATATTTAAATACATGTAGTATTTAAATTTAAATAAATATATTGTATATTTAAGTTCACTATTCAGATTGAAATGCAATAAAGTTGAATTAAATAATAGCTGTAGGTTCTCAGTTGGAATACCAAATTCTGCTTTTTAAAATACTAAGAGAATATAGATGACTATTTTAAAAAAATAATAATAGAGAGAGAGAATCATTATCACATATTGAATAAAGATCTAATTTTGGAATAAGGAAGACCTGAGTTCAAATGCTCTTTCTGAGCACTACTAGCTGTCTGACCATGGGCAAAGTCATTTGATCTGTTAGTACTCCAGACAAATTTCAATAAATTAGAGATGAGTTACCATTCTACATTGAAAGTCTTACATGAAAGTTTTCACATTAGGAGTAATCCCACACTGATGTGATCAGAAATCTAAGGCGGAGGATGAGTGAATGCTCTAGGACAGTGATGTTGAGTTTGGTGTGTCAAAATTCACCAAAAAGCCAAGCATAACTCAGATGATGTGTCCCTTTAAGAAAAAAAAACCATAATCTTGCAACATTTATAGTTTAAATAACAAAAATGTTTAATTGTAATATAGAACTGTATTTAATAAACCAAAAACTAATTATTTAATTTACCTGGTTAGTGAGTTCTTTGTTCATCTATCAGTCAGTTTCTTTTGTTGGTCTTGATATTATTTAACTTGTGTGGGGTGCCATGAACTAAGATAAGTGAGGGGGAGGGGAATTCTTTAACTAAGTGACTTTTTTGTTGCTGAATTTCATTGGCTAAATGTTGGTATTTTGTACACTTCAAGCCCAAGCAAGCCCTACTAACTTCATCTATCAATCTGTTTCTTTTGTTGGTTTTGATATTATTTAATGCTGAGAATAAGGTCTCACAAAAGTACATAGAGGGAAAAAATGTGAGTAAAGCCATTGCCATAATTTTCAGGGTGCTAAAAGTGTCTGGGAATTGGTTCCAGGCACTCCTCCATTGCACATGGGCTGGATCCCTGCCCTGTCCCACCCCTCCCCAGGCTGCTGGCCTTGAGATGCTGCAAGAGCAGCAGCAGCTTGCCCATGGAATGCTCACACACTCCTCCTCCCTGTCCCCAGGAGCCCTACACACCCCAGTGGTGTGGCGCATGCCTCCTGCCCCTCACCCCCAGCCAGGCCAGCAGTGGAACAGCCCTCCCCACCCCACCCCCTGGCCAGCCATGGCATGGCCACGGCCACAGCTGTAGGTGCCAGGCTCCCCAGGCAGGAGACTCCTGGCCCTGAGGCTGACACGTGCATCATAGGTTCATCATCACAGTCCTAGGATATAAGAAATGTCTTTGCTTTTGTAGTCTTAGTTTTCATTTTTTCTAACTAGAATTCCTCTGTGCAATATTTTACAGCTTTACTTTATTATTATTCTTAGAATTTTTTAAATCAAGTAACGAAAATTATAATTTCCATTACACAAATTATTAAAAAGAAAGAACATAAAAATACTTGGGACAAAATACATTAAATTGTAAACATTGTCCCAGCACCATAAATCCCTTCTTTCCTACATTTAGATTTAGTATCAGTACTCAGGATCACAATTAAGATTCTAAATCTACCATGGTTGTTGGTAAAATATTACTTGGTTGATATTGTATATTTTTATTTCTGGAGTTTCCAGAAACGGTGATATTTAAATGTGGGTTATATTTATTTTCTCTACAAAAACAAAAAAATAACCTGTACTTTTGTGCAAAATAAAATGGAGTTTATAAAATTATAAAATTACAGTGCACTCTATAAAGTCCGAGTAGTTTTTGAAAGCTTTCTGAAATAAAATTGATATTCATTTTAATTTTCTACTTAAGTTTTCACCTATTCTGCTTCTAACTTAAGGTTTTAACTATGCCTTTTTAGATGGTAAATGAACAGTATTCCTTAGATCCTAACAGCTTTAGATTTCTTTAAGAATGAACTTATAATATTGTACCCTTATACATATACAGATGATTGGAGCCATTGGAAAGGTACCATTGCTGTGAAAGATATTTTTAGGAGAGTAGAAATAAGGTGACAACATAGTTGTTGCTTTATTGTATTTTCAATCTCGTCAATATATCTATTTCTTGTATCAGTGAAAATTGCAATCCATCCTTGCATTGTCATCCTGTCAGTTTTTATGAATTCCTCCATAGACCCTCCACTGAGAATTCATCTAACATGCTAGAGTTCTCTCTGTGTTTTTGTATTTAATTGATACCACTGAAACAACTGGGCTATCCATTCCCTATTGTTTATTCTCACCAGGTGACTGCCCCGTTGTCTTTTCTAATCACATTTCCTCAATGATAGATACCTTTGCCTACCATGCGGCTTTCCTTTGCATTTGGGAGGACCTATTATTTTGGTGCCATGGAGACTGTAGTGGCCTAAGATTCCCAGAAATGCAACAACTTTAAAAATTGGTCTTTGCTCTAGGGAACAGGACAGGATCATTAATAGCACTATGAGGTTCCTCTTGTTCAATTCTAAGGACAACTCATTGTCCATCTGTAATGGCTATCCTAACTATATATTATGATTAACTGATTTAATGACCTAGCCACACAACTTCAGTGACACTAGTTATATTCAAATAACAGTTTTTTAGGGTAGGAAAGCTATTTGCAAATCACTAATACAAAACATTGAAGTCACCCAAGATTTCTACTTTAATATAAACTTTGAAGGGCAGGATATTGTTGGTGTTTTTTTTTTTAAGAAAAAGGAATAAATATATATCCTTCCTTCTTATAGTATTAGTCACTTTCAGGTTTACAGAATGACTTATATAGATTATCTCATGGAATTCTCCAATAACCATGGGAGGGAGTTGTTATGATCATTTCTATTTGGTTGGTTAGGAGCTTGCAGTTCAGAGATTTTAAATGATTTGTTGGAAGGATCATAGAGTGAGTCAGTTTGAATTGGCTCTTTCTGGCTCTAATTCTACTGTTCCATCCACAACAATATACCTAAGAGAATTTTTTTATGAAGTCTGGGATCAAACCAGAGACATTTGGATAGTCATACTACTGCAACAACTGAGATATCTCAGCTACGTTATTAATTGGCTAATGGACTGTGTTCTAAAATTATGTCCTCTAAAATTTGCTGTTCTCCATCCTAAGATTTCACCCCTGTTTTGTTACAACTAACAGTTATGGACACAATATCATTGGTGATATTCATACTACTCTTAATGTTATGGCATATTTCTGTCTTAATTTGAGTTCTTGGATGCCTCCTGAGGTGTGCTACTTCATTTGCAAATTTCTTCCTACTTTGCTTCTTTATAAACTAAGCTATATTTCAGGGACTGAAATATTTTTAGATTGGATTTTGCCCCAACAAAGATACCATGAAAGCTCGTGAGGAATTCTCATATATATTCCTACTCAGGTGAGGATGAAATTTTAGACTGTGGTTCCCTGATACTTTCCAATCACAATGGGAAATTTAATTCAGTAGAATTTTCTTTAGGTCACAGGAGCTAAATCCTTGATCCAGAGGATGATCACCAATTAATCATCTGAAATGTGATGCAGAGTGACTCTATTTCAGATCGTTAATATGCAGTACGTAGTGAAGGCATTTCTCTTTAAAAATGAATTCAGTGGCTTATTAAGATGCCTACAATATTTTACATCAAAGCCATAACCAGACTGAAGCTGTGAGCATTACCCCACATGGGAACACGCATCCTCCATCTAGAAGCTCTTCCAACACAAGTCATTTAGATTTTTATGTGACCCATAAGCATTAGGGACTCCATTAGCACAAAATTACTGCATTTAGCCATGCTGTATATTGGGCTTTCTGTACATAAAATAAGAGAAATGCAACATAATAGCAGAACTATGTAAAATAATCATAAACTCTTTTCTTTCAGTCAATCAATGAGGACTGTTAAGTGCCTGTTTTGTGCCAGAAACATACTAGTATGAGAACAGTCTTGTCTTATTGCAAATAATTTGTAGGGAGTGGCCAGGCAGGTTGAGGAATTTGAACAAAGCGGAATATTATTGTGCCAGGATAGTAATTGTGGGGAATTTAGAAGGGCACAAGAAGCTTGATCTAGAGGGGTGGGAAGTAAAGTGACCCAAACCAGGAGCAGGTGCAGTCAATGACTGCAGTCATGTGGACAAGGGAAACAGGAAAACAAAACTGAACCTGAAGTGGGTCAGCTAATCTTGACCCAAGAAAAGAGGTGGGAAGTTGACGTATGGGATCGTGGGTTTGCCATGTTACATGAGCATGGCAGATGATTTTGTTGAAACATTTTTGTTTGAAAAGGGAGAGCTCAGTAGATTAATAATCCTTACATGTATATAGCATCTACTAGGTCAGACACTGTACTAAGGGCTTTTCTAATGTTATCGTGTTAGAAGTAGAGAGTAGCTAGAAGTAACTGATCTAAGAACAAAGGGTATCACTGAAACAAAAAAAAACAGTTAATCAAAACAGATACAATGACTAACTCATTTTTTAAAATTATTTTTTATTTATTTTTAAATTTTTTTAATTTTTAAATTATTTTTAATTTTTATTTTTTTATTTATTTAATTTTTTAATTATTTAGAGAGCAAATCTCTATGAAAACTTATAATCTATTAAGGGACAGGGCAGGATCAAATAGAGAACTTAAAGCTGGTTGTAACCTTGGGAAAGTCATTAGCTATAATATGAAATCGATTTTGGTAAAGGTATTAGGGAGGTTTTAGGTACTACAAGAATTCAGGGAATTCTTGTTATTTGGGGGTATTAGAATGGGGGAAGGAAATATGTAAGGGATGTTTCATAGAGTAAGAATCATTTCATCTGGTTCTCAAAGGACGGGTAAGATTTCATTTAGAGATGAAAAAGAGTCTGTTCCAAGTACAAAGAATGACGGGGGCAAAGGGTAGAGGCAAAAAAGTTTAGAATATGCGTAGGAAAGAAGAAGTCAGTGAGTCTGTAGGAACATAAAAATTCTGAAAGGGAATGGAGGCAGAATATGGAGGGCTCTGAATGCCAAACAAAAGAGTTATTACTTTAATACCGAGTTATCTCAAATACAGAAATTATCAATGGTCAATATCTTGATATTTTGTTATCAAAGTATCAAATATGATTAATAAATCTGCATTCCATTTTTTACTGTGTTAGATCAAAATGCCCATGTTGATACATAATATGTCCTGTTGTACCTGATGGTATTTTGTTTTATTCACACAATTCACAGGTCAAAAGGAATATTCTGTATGGAAACCTAATAATTATTGATGTGCATAGTTCATTTGTAGTTATTGAAATCATTTAAGGGAAGAATCTAGCTTTCTTATATAAAAAACTTTAAATTTTTTATTAAAATTGCCTTTTCTCTACTGAAATTGAAGTATGTCTTCATTGTTTAAGGTGTTAGACAAATTGTTTATGCTATAATTAAATATGTATTTTTAAACTGATTCACAAAACTGTTAATTATCCAAAATTCAGTTCAGCACTGATATGTTACATTGGACAATGAACAAATTATATTCTTGATATAAAGAAATCAGTTTCTTCTCCAAGTAATTATGTAAATAAGTTCTTATCAATTATTTCACCTGTATTCAATTTAAATTTTTAAAAAAACATTTTTTGAGTGCTTAAGATGTTCCAGGTCCTGCCCTAGTTTAAGGACTCTAAAGATAAAAAGGAAGCAGTACTTTTCCTCAAGAACATTACTGGTGGGAAACAACATGAACATAATTACAGATATATAAAATATGTTTAAATGCAGAGTAATGTCTTTGGCAACTACAAGCAAAGGAGAGGAAGCACTAGCAATTCTAGGAATTAGTCAGTCATTCAGTCAACTAGCATTTATTAATTATGCCAGTCACTAGCTAAGTCACTCACACACACACACACACACACACACACACACACACACACACCAGCCCCTGCTCTCAAGGACATCACAATGCAAAGGAGATGACCTAAAAAAATTATATACGAAAAAAGATATATACAGAATAAATTGAGGCAGTCTCAGAAGGAAGGCATCAAGATTAAGGAGGATTGAGAAAGATTTCATGAGGAAGTTGGGATTTTAACTGTGCGATGGAAAAAGTCAGAGAAGTCGGGAGGTGGAGATGAAGAAGAAACACATTCCAACATTCCAAGCAAGGAGGACAGCCAATGAAAATGCTCAAGAACTGGTAGTGGAGTTCTGTGTGCAGGGAACAGCAAAGCCAGTGTCACTGGTGGGATATAAAGTGTACGAAGAATGGAAAGAAAATGGGGCCAAGTTGTGATGATTTTAAAATCCAAACAGAGGATTTTTATTTAATCCTGGAGGTGGTAGGGAGCCCTGGAGCCTTCTGAATAGACTAGTCATGTGTAAATAATATTTAGACCTGCCCTTTATGAAAATCAACGTAATAGCTGAGAGGGGGTTGTATCAAAATGAAGAGAGATTTGAGTAAGGGAGACCAATCTGCAGGATATTTCAAATAGTACACCCGTAAGGGGAAGAAGGCTTGCAATAGGATGATTGCAGTGTCAGAGGAGAAGAGGAGGAGAGATGCTATGAAGGTAGAAATTACAAGACCTGATTCTTATTTAGATATTGGGAGAGGGGTGAGAGTGAGGAATCAAGGATGGCACCAAGGTTGTGAGCCTGAGGGACTGGGTAGAGATGGTGATTACCCCAAATTTAAAAGGGAAGCAAGGAAGAGGGGAGAGAGTTTGAGAGGAAAGAGAATGAGTTCAATTTAAATCGTGTTATGTTTAAGATGTCCACGAGACATGGAGTTCAAGATCTCTAATAGGCAGTTCGAGATATGATGCTAAAGATTAGGAGAGCAATTAGTATATAAAAGAGTCATTTGTATAGAGATATTTCAATTCTTCAATAGAGAATTAAAGCCATGAATGCTGATGAGATCACCAGGTGAATTAGTTTAGGCAGAGAAAGGAAGAGAGCTTGGGACTAAGCCTTAGGGATACCTAAAGGTAAGATCTAGATGAAGATCCAGCAAAGGAGACAGAGAAGGATTGGTCAAACTGGCAGGAGGAAAAGCGGAAGAGAGGAGTAGCAAAAAGAATTTTAGTAGCAAGTGATACCTCGGCGTGGCTTGGCTTTGAAGAAAGTTATCGGTTTTATGAAGCAAAGGTCAAGAAAACGGGGTGTTTCAAGCATGGGCCTATATTTGCATTCTCTTTATAGACTTTAGCAAAAGAAGAGTTGAAGAGTGAGTCAAAATTAGAAAAGGTTCTGTTTGGTTGAGTAGGGAAGTAAATGTGTCTATTCAGAGCAGATTTAGGAATTAGAGGACCTCAGAGTTTAGAAGAGAGTTGAGATCAGAAATCTACTCCAAATCCTGTTTAAATAATGAATTCACTCTATAGCATCTTTGACAACTAATCTTCCAATCTTCATTTGAAAACATCAGCTGATGGGGAATTTCATTCTTCCTGGAGCCATTCATTCAAACTTTTAGACTAGTTTGATTTCTATGAAACTTTTCCTTGTATGAAGAAAGCTCTTATGTACCCCTGAAGCCTTCCTTTCTGTCTGAACACCCCTAGTTTTGTCAGCTAGTGCTCATCTGTCAATTTCCAGGCTCCTTGTCGTCTTAGTTTTCCTCTTCTGGATAGTCCCCAGACTTGTCACTTTCCTATGTGGTGCATGGAACAGCAAGACTAACTGCCTGAACTAGGAACTATGATCTGTTAATGCATTTAAAGATGTCATCATTTCTTTTGACTGTCCCTTTCAAGTTTTTATTCATACCTAACTGGTACCTGCTTCTTTCAAGATGAGCTGTTTTTCAGTCAGGTTTTCCTACCAATGAAATCCTGAATTTGCTCAGTTATGGGGTTTATTTTTAAACCTAAATGCATTCCTTTCTATTTATACCTACTAAAGGAATTAAATCCTAGTAAATGTGGAAAACTTACAAATGTTCAGGTCTTATATATTAAGGGAATAAAATGTCTGAGAGGAATATCAAGAAAGTAGAAAAAATCTTTAAGTAAAAAAAGGATTATCCTTGGCAAAAATGGGAAGAAATGTGTTTTAGTCATTCAGTGATATTTTTAGAAGAAGCAAAAGGGAGAAGTCCTGGAGTTATCAAGGAGCAAATCCTATATAATGAAAGTAAAGAAAGGGAAGATAAGCTATAGTCATCTGATAGAAAAATTGAAGAACAGAGACTCGTATGATGAGCAGTAGTCATTTTGCATCTAGAGCAGAGCTAACCAATTCAATTTAAGAAACGTTTTCAATATGTAAGGCAGAGAAGCAGCGTGACATGGTAGGAAGTGAAATAGCTTCTAAATTCAACCTCAATTCACAGAAACAGACTGTGTGAACCTGGGCAAGCCATTTAAACCCTCAGTGTTGAGACAGCTCTATAAGGCCATAAATTGTGGAACCCTGGGAATGGGAATTTGTTTACCACGATTCCTCTCCACCAAAAAAGTGCAGGTTCATACTCTCTCTGTGTGTATGTGTGTTTAAAAAACAATTTTTAAAATTTCTTCTGGGTCCAGCAAAGACAGGAGCATTCTGCTTTGATTCTCGATGCTAACGAGTACCATACTATAAACCCAGGCAGGTGTGATCCTGATTCAGCCCTTCAAGAGCCATACATGCAGATAAAATGGTTATGTGATGTCACATTATTTCTCTGGGTCTTTACACCCCCATCTGAAGAAATTACTTAACCTTTTTATTCTGGCTCATGTCTAGTAAAGCTTCCTGAGGGGAGAGAAGCTTTAAGGTAGGGAGATAGAGGAAGGATAGAAGTTCTGTATGCCGCGAGGGGGATGGCGGAGTCAAGTTAAGAGATATGAGGTGGCAGGAATGAGTCAGAAATCCAGGCCTTATTAATTATCAATGAGCCACAGCAATACTCCGATCAGTGGACTACTCAGAAGGCTTGTACCATCCAGTGATCCAAACTTAATATCACACAGGTCGGAGAGATGATAGAGAAAAGAAAGTGCCTGGCCGAAGGCCAGGTCCCAGGTGAGAGAGATAGAGAAGGATTAGGGGTCAAGGGTCAGAGGCTTTCCCAGCCATGTGCAAGACTGAGCATGCTCTCTTCTAAGAAAATCTGTACACACTAACTGTTTCCCTTGCCCCTAGGCAGGTGTGGACTGCTACATCTAGGACCTTCCAAAAGTTGGGGAAAGGGAGTAAAGATTATACTCAACATACAATGTAGATCAGATTTGGGGCAGCTATTTATTCACTCAACACAAAAGAAATCTAAAGTACAAGAGACTAAAGTACATGTTAATAAATAAAAAAAGGCAAAAGTAGAGTAACTACTCTTGTACTTTTCCAGGTACCTGATTCAGTTTGTGGAACTCCTTTGCATTTCACCTTACTATGTAGTTCTATCTTTTCTTAAGCCTCAAAGCCAGGTTAGAGTTTGGATTAATCCTTCCTTAATAATGGATCACCTTCTTCTCTAAGAATTGTCCTTAGGTATTTGGAAGGGAAACCTCCTCATGAGCTGGGGAGCCCCAGAAAAACTGAGCTCTCAAATCAGAACATTGCCTTCAAGGCTGGATGTCCATCACCCCCAGAATTGTTATATATTCAAGGAAAGCAACACAAAGTAAATAAGGCAGCCAGGGGTCCCAAGAACCAAGTTCATACTTTCCTTGCTTCTTATTTCTGGTGGGATGAATAAAATGCTGCGATCTCCTTCTGCCCTTCATGAGAAGACTAGGAAAATTTGTAGGATGGGTGAGTTTGGGGAAAAATAGGATCGGTTTATTTCATACACATTGAGTTTGAGATTTCTGTAGAACATCTATTTGATCTGAGGTACCACCTCACACCTAGCAGATTGGCTAACATGATAGCAAAGAAAAATAATAAATGTTGGAGGGGATGTGGCAAAATTGGGACATTAAAACATTGTTGGTGGAGTTGTGAATTGATCCAACCATTCTGAAGGGCAATTTGGAACTATGCCCAAAAGGCACTAAGAAAAGACTTGTACAAAAAATATTTATAGCCACGCTACAATGGTGCCAAAAAATTGGAAAATGGGGGGATGCCCTTCAATTGGGGAATGGCTGAACAAATTGTGGTATCTGTTGGTGATGGAATACTATTGTGCTCAAAGGAATGACGAACTGGAGGGATTCCACGTGAACTGGAATGACCTCCAGGAACTGATGCAGAGTGAAAGGAGCAGAACCAGGAGAACATTATACAGAGACAGATACATTGTAGTACAATCGAATGTAACTGACTTTGCTACTAGCAGCAATGCAATGACCCAGGACAATCCTGAGGAACCTAGGAGAAAAAATACTATCCACATCCAGAAAAAGAACTGTGGGAGTAGAAACACATAAGAAAATGTTTGAATAATATGGAAATAGATCTTAATCAATGACACATGTAAAACCTGGTGGAATTGCTCATTGGCTATGGGAAGGGGGATGGAGGGAGAGGAAGGAAAGAACATGAATCTAGTAACCATAGAAAAATATTCTAAATTAATTAATTAAATTAAATGTTCCAAATTTTTTAAAAAGAGCATCTATTTGGATATATCCAGCAGGCATTTGTCAATATGGTGGTGGTTATGGGGGGAGAGAATCAGGGGAATCGCCTGCATAGAGCTATAATTGAACCCATTCAGGTAAATCTTTTGGTCTATGTGACTTAAATGACCAGTTTTCCAACTTGTAAAATATATAGGAACCACTAAGAACATATATGTCAAAGTAATTTAACTGTACAGAATGATGCATATGAGTTAAAAACAATTTAATCACATTGAAGAGCCGATCTTGATGTGCCAGACTTATACTGTGTCTTTGTGTGTTTTTTCAGATAACCACAAAGATTGTTCTGGTGTGACCTTGCACCTGACACGTCTACAGTAAGTACTTGTAATTCTAGATTGTGAATTCAAACTTCACATCAGCTAGTTCTCACTAGGGCCACCATACCCTCCTGATTCACAGCTCAGAAGAAAAACAGCAATAATGTGCTAACCAAGAACCTCTCACTCAAGTCTTCCACTATTGCCTGACCTGCATGAGTCCTATTTTGACCAAATCATAATGATAAGTATTTGAAGAGAATCGAGGAGAAAAAGGGGATGGAACCAGCATTTTCTGTATTTTGTATTGTGGTTTTTTTTCATGAAACCAATCAGCATTCTGTCAATAGAGGATACTGATCCACCTTGGAAAAAATGACATTAAATTGAATTTTAAAATTAAAGTGAAGGATTTGCTCTGCCTTATGAATAAGCACTAATATATTTTACCAGAAGAAATGTGGCTTTGGTTCTGACTGGAGATTAAAGATGTGTTTTCTTATTCTTATTTCTTTGGGTTTTGAGTTCTCCACATTTACTTTAGTCAGAAGCATTTTACTCTGTGGAGTAAAGCTGAGCATGCTGTTATTGCCTTTTCTTACTGCTGATTGGCAATGGTAGAAAGCCTACTCATTTGCATACTCCTCAAACCCCATTGCCTCTTGCCTGCTCTCCTTCTGGGATCATCACTTTGCATTTGCCTCTTCTTTAAGCAATTCCCCTTCCTAAAGCTCTTCAGCTTCAACGAGAAGGAATAAGAAGTGGTCATTTCGTAGACTCCTCCCATTTAGATGTAGAAATGATTCATTAGATTTTAACAACAAAATATTATATATTCTACAATGTGAGTTTAACAAGAATTTAGTCTTCTTGTAATTATTTGAGGGCGAAATGAATTTTATATGTTGAATCTCTTTTATTCTCCCACCTTTTGAAGGCTTTTTATTCATCTAGGAAACCTAGCAGTGTTTGCGATGCCCTGTGACATGAAAACTGTTACAAATTCAAGTTGCTAAGCTGGTGTTTTCTAGCTTTTTTACTTTTGCAAACTATAGATTAATGGTTCTATGTTTTGTTAAAAAACGAGTTCAACCTGATTTTCTTCTCCAGGCAGCCTTTAATTGCAGGCATGTATCTAATGATGTCTGTGGATACTGTCATACCACCAGGAGAAAAAGGTGAGAGAAGTGATTTGTTGTTATTGAATATTGAAATCTGTACGTGCATTAGATAACATGACGAACATGGGGATGCGTATTGCCTGATATGCTGCCCATGTATAACCTTTAGGAAACGATCTGCTCTCTTGGATCCAAAGGGAGCAGAGGAAAGGAGGGAAGAAGTCAGAAAATGATTGTTAAAAGCTGGATCAACATGTAAATACACACACACACACACACACACATATATCACACACACACACACACACATATATCACACACACACACACACACACACACACACACACACACACACATATATGCATTAGAGCACACAGTAAATAGGGCGCTAAGCTTGTAGTCAAAAAGCCTTGGTCCAGGACGCACCTCAGTGGCACTCGCCTCCTGGATGTTCCAATGATACTCCATCTCTCTGCTCGGAGTATTCTTTCTGGTCGTCCTACATGCTCTCCCTCTTCCCTGACTGCGGAACACCATGGCTTCCTTTAAGACCCAGGATGATGGTAAAAAAGCAAGGCTCTTAACTTTTCAGTGCACCAAGCTGAGTGTAAATCAAAGAGGAGGTGCTAATCTATATTCATAGAAGTAGTTTTCTCATTGGGAGTTTCACCTACCTTGTTGTTCAACCATTTTCGGTCATGTCCAACTCTTCATGAGCCCATTTTGTATTTTCTTGGCAAAGATACCAGAGTGGTTTGCCATTTCTTTCTCCAACTCATTTTTACAGATAAGGAAACTGAGGCAAATGGGAGTAAGTGACTTGCCCAGGGTCAAACACTTAACCGTCTGAGGCCAAATTTAAATTTAAGAAGATGAGTCTTCTTGACTCCAGGTCTGGTATTCTATCCACTGTGCAACCCAGCTGCTCTGAAATGCTAGAATTGGTCCAAAAAAGTATATTAAAAATTTAATAATCATAACTATCTCCTTACCATTGGATCTCGATAAATTCATTTCAGACGTATTAATGGAGCCCAAACTGTGTGAAAGATGTCATATGAGGCATGTATTGTATGCCAAGATATGGCTTTGAGAAATTTGACAAAAAGGAAATCTCTTCCCTGTGAAATTCAAAGCCAATCTTTTCAAGTTTACTTTTTCTGCAGAATGAAATTTAAAATTCAGGAAATAACCAAAACTTCGGACAGTGTTTGGTATCTAACCTGGGTCAGCTTTTATTTGTGAACTACTTGTGTGCCCAAAAAGATCCTAGCTTGCTTTTCTGTTCTTCTTTGAGGTCTTCATTAGTACGATGTCTTTCATGGAAAAGGACTCAGTATAAATATTTGTTGAATTAATTCAATATTCCTTCAGAGCAGATTGGCACAATATTCTGCATTCTCAACATGTTTCAGATGCATCTTTGAACTAGCTAACCAATAAAAATAATGAGTTTGCCTTCGTCAAAAGATAACATTTTTTTCTTTTTCTTTTCATTGATAACAGTGGTCAATGCAGATATCTCATGTCATTACAAAAAGTATCCAATGCACCTCTTTGCTTATAGAGTTCACACTCACCATTTAGGTAAGAACTTTGGACAACTTTACTTAAATATAACTTTTGCTTCTTTACATTATGCTGACTTAAGAATGTAAGCTGTAAATAGTGTTCAGTCTCAGACTGATCTTGAAGAAAATGTATTAGCTACTCCTGCTTTATAGAATACCTTGAAATTGTTACTGAATATTCAGAAAATTACATTGAAGTTTTGCCTATAGACAGAATTCTTTTTAATTTTTAAGAGGTTTGGAGTTAATTTAAAAGGAGTTAATCAAAGATAATTCTTATATTTCTAAGGTAATAATAGTTCTTCACAGGTATGTTTGTTGTAGGTAAAGTAGTAAGTGGATACAGAGTCAGAAATGGACAATGGACACTGATAGGTCGACAAAGTCCTCAGTTGCCACAGGTATGTTGAAAAGCATGGAAATTGGAAGGTAAATAAATTTTTAAAAGCTGATAATCCCCCCCAAAAAAAATTTTTTAAAGCTCTTCTTGACTGCAACTAGGCTCTAGAACCTAATAGCCTACAACATTCAGCTTTGCTCTGTTCTATTGAATTACAGCGTGATTTTACTTATATTGGTGAAGACTTATCTATCTCTGAAATTATTTAAAATCAATTTCTCAAATTTGGGTATCTTTTCAGAATTTTACAATGTGTGATTTATTTTTAAGTTTGGTGTCCTTAAATTTAGAACCTTAGGCTCAACTTTTCTATCAAGCCATGATAAAAAATAATGTCTCACCTTCTCAAAGCAAGGCAAAAACATTAGATGGCTTAGGATTCCATACAATTTTCTTTCCCTTAATGCATTTTTATCTTTCTCTTATGACCAGGCTTTTTATCCTGTGGAGCACCCAGTAGATGTCAGCTTTGGTGATATTTTAGCAGCAAGGTGTGTGTTTAGTGGTGAAGGAAGAACTGAAGAAACACATATTGGGTAAGTTCCCCAAAACTCCTTTCTTATCTTCTCTTTTTCCTCCTTTCAGTGAAGCATGATCAGAAAAAAATTTTAATAACGCAGAGGTTTACATCCTAGACAGCCACACTGATCGGTACTATTCTTTCAATTAAATGTATTGACTTTTCAAAAGTATTATGAAAAGATGGCTTGATTTTGTTCTATTCTTTCCTTTCTGATTTCCACATGATGCCTCGTGTACAACACCCATAAAGCCTCACATTCCACATCCATATACGACATCCTTATATCAGTTAAGTTATTCAATAGCACCTTGAACATAGCTTGACATGTTACTTCTTTTGACCTTTATCAATAAAAAGTGTCATTTTGAAAAGATAAAATATCTAAAAGGCTTTTCTTCCTACATTTAAAAAATTAGTAAAGGTTATCTATACATTTTAGCTAGCTCCCTCTTGCTTCCAAAAAAGTTTTAGGATGCATATACAAGGTAAAAATAGATATGAAAAAAATTTCAAAATTAAAAAAATCTTTCTCCTCTGCAAAAATTAAAAACAAAAACAGGTAATAGGAGAGAAATAAATGCCCCAGTTGCTTGATTTTTAAAAAATTATTATTAACCGATAAGAAGAAACAAATCATTTTCTGTAGAGAGAAGATTTTCCTGCCATTGAAGGGGAGGAATATATTGCGTGGTTTTATATTGGTGACATTGGGTAGCATAATGAAGAGCATCTTTAACTACAATTATGCAATAAATTAAAAAATATTTTCCAAATGGATAATTCTGTCACCATCTCATTAAAAGCTGAAGGTGCAACGTTAATTTTTTTTTCATTTAGAGATGTTTCTTTTGAGAAGCTAAGAAAATAGGATCTGGGTATTTGGCTTTCTGTTAACCTAACACTACACCTTATAGGAGGGCTTCACAAATTCTACATTTAGGAGAAAGTTTGAGATCTTAAAAACCAAATGAATTTTTTACTTTTTAAAGAAACACAAAGAAAGATTGAGGTGGGGAGTGGAGAGATAACAGCCTCTGGTCATGGTCAGTATAAATTAGAAATAATCATCAGAAAAGACACTTGAATTAAAGGATATTGAAGAAGGCTTCCTGTGGAATGTGGGATTTTCATTGGGACTTGAAGGAGTCTAAAGAAGTCAGGAGGCACAGATGAAGAGGAAGAATATTCTAGCTGTGTGGGACAGCCAGTTTCAATCTCCAGACTCAGGATATGGAAGAGCAAGGAGGCCTGTGTCACTGAATCAAAGAGTACAAAGGAGGTGTGAGATGTAAGGCTGGAAAGATAGGAGATGGGGGAGGGATGCTAAGTTATGAAGGTCTCTGAATAGCGATCAGAAAATCTCATATTCAATCCTGAAAATGATGGGGAGTTTATTAAGGAAAATGAATGGGATTAGTATAGTCAGACCTGTACTTTATTTAGGAAATCTATTTTAATGCTTGAGGGGAGGGTGGATAGGAGTCTAGAAAGATGAATCAGGGAAACTATGCAGTAGGTTATTGAATTAGTCCACATGTGAGGTAAGAGACTCAACAGAGTAGTGGCAGTGTCAGGGAGATAAATGGGCATATAAAAGAGATTTTATCCCAGTAAAATTGACAAGCAATGGAAGATAAGAATGAGAAATCAAGAATCATGCTTGGGTGACTAGAAGGATGATAGTGTCCTCAGTAGTAATACGACAGACAAGAAGTGGGAAGGGTTGGGGAGGAAAGATAATTTGTTTTTTTGGTGACATGTTGAGTTTAAGATGTCTACTGGATGCAACTTTTTCAGATCTTAATGCAATAAAAAATATAGTTAACAAGGGTTCGTGGAGAGTAAAATTTAAAATTAGTTGGAAACTAAATAATCAAATTCTTGAAAACTGGTGGGTCAAAGAACAAATCATAGAAACAATCACTGATTTCAATGAAGAGAATGACATTGAGGAGACAATATGTCAAAATCTATGGGATGCAGCCAGAGTAGTACTCAGGGGAAAATTTATATCCCTGAGTGCATATATCAACAAAATAGAGAGGGAAGAGATCAATGAATTGGCCTTGCAACTTAAAAAATTAGAAAGAGAGAAAATTAAAAAACCCCAGATAAAAACTAAATTGGAAATTCTAAAAATGAAAGGAGAAATGAATAAAATTGAAAGTAAAAGAACTATTGAACTAATAAATAAGACTAAAAGCTTGTGCTTTGCAAAAAACAAATAAGATAAAGTAGTCATTAATCTAATTTTTAAAAAAGTAAGAAGAGAATCAAATTAACAGTATCAAAAATGAAAAGAGTGATCTCACCTCTAATGAAGAGGCAAGTAAGGCAATTATTAAGAATTACTTTGCCCAATTATATGGCAATAAATATGACAATCTAGGTGAAGTGGGTGAATGTTTACAAAAATATAAATTGCCTAGATTAACAAAAGAGAATAATTAATCACATCCCCGAAGAATAAATTGAACAAGCCATCAAGGAACTCCCTAAGAAAAAATCCCCAGGGCTAGAGGGATTGACAAGTGAATACTATCAAATATTTAAAGAAAAACTAATCCCAATACTACACAAACTATTTGACAAAATAAGCAAAGAAAGAGTCTAACCAAATTCTTTTTATGACACAAATATGATACTGATTCCCAAGCCAGGAAGACCAAAAAGAGAGAGAAAACAACACATCCATCTCTTTAATGAGCAAAAATGAAAAAATCTTAAATGAAAAACAAACAAAGTGACTACAGCAAATTATCATAAGGATCATTCATTATGAACAGGTGGGATTTATACCAGGAATGCAAGGCTGGTTTAATTACATGATTATCTCAAAAGAAACAGAAAAAGCCTTTGACAAAAGACAACACCCATTTCTATTGAAAGCACTAGAATGTATAGGAATAGAAGAGCCTTTCTTCAAAATAATAAACAGTATTTATTTAAAACCATCAGCAGGTATTATCTGCAATGGGGATAAGTTAGAAGCCTTTCCAATAAGATCAGGAGTGAAGCAAGGATGCCCATTATCTCTACTGTTATTTAATATTGTACTAGAAATGCTAGCAGTAGCAATTAGAGAAGAAAAAGAAATTGAAGGAATTCAAGTAGTCAATGAGGAGATTAACTATCACTCTTTGTAGATGATATGATGGTATAGAGAACCTAAGAAAATCAACTAAAAAGCTAGTGGAAATCATTAATAACTTTAGCAAAGTTGCAGGATACAAAATAAACCCACATATATCATCAGTATTTCTACATTTTCCAACAAAACTCAGCAACCACAGTTAGAGGAACTCCATTTAAAATCACACTAGATAATATAAAATATTTGAGAATTTATCTGCCAAGACAAACTCAGGAATTATATGAACACAATTACAAAACATTTTTCACACAAATAAAACTAGATCTAAACAACTGGAAAAACATTAGTTGTTCGTGGGTAGGATGAACTAATATAATAAAAATGACAATCCTACCTAATTTATTTATTCAGTGCAGTTCCTATCAAACTACCAAAAAACTTTTTTATAGAATTAGAAAAAATTATAACAAAGTTCATCTGGAAAAACAAAAGATCAAGAATATCAAGGGAAGTATTTTTTTTTTTACTGTGAAAGATGGGGGCTTAGCAGTACCAAATCTAAAACTGTACTAGAAATCAATGATCATCAAAACAATATTCTACTGGCTTAGAGATAGAAGGGTAGATCAATAGAATAGACTAGGGGTAAATTACCTCATCAAACTAATGTTCATTAAACCCAAAGATCCAAGCTTTTGGAACAAGAAATCACTATTTGGCAAAAACTGCTGTGAAATTAGAAAGCAGTATGAGAAGAATTAGATTTAGATCAACATCTTACACCCTATACCAAGATAAATTCAAAATGAGTAAATAACTTAAATATAAAGAGTGAAATCATTAATAAATTAGTTGAACATAAAATAGTAAACCTGTCAGAGTTATGGGAAAAGAAGAAATTTGAAAGCAAGCAAGAGATAGAGAACATTACAAGATGTAAAATGAATAATTTTGATTACATTAAATTAAAAAGGTTTTGTACAAGCAAAGCCAATGTAGCCAAAATTAGAAGGGAAGCAACAAAACTGGGAAAAGAATTTTGTAACAAAATTCTCTGACAAAGGTCTAATTTCTCAAATATGGAAGGAACTAAGTCAAATTTACAAGAAATCAAGCCATTCTCCAATTAACAAATGTTCAAAGGATATGAATAGGTAGTTTTCAGTTGAAGAAATCAAAACTATCAAAAATCACATGAAAAAGTGTCCTAAATCCCTCCTGATTAGAGAAATGCAAATCAAAACAATTTTGAGGTACCACCTCACACCTAGTAGATTAGCCAATATGACAGAAAAAGAAAATAATAAATGTTGGTGGGGATATGGCAAAATTGGGACACTAATGCATTGCTGATGGAGTTATGAATGTGATCCAACCATTCTGGAAGGCAGTTTGGAGTTATGGTGAAAGACTTTTAAAAATTGCATGCTCTTTGATCCAGCCATAGCTCTACTGGGCTTGTACCCCAAAGAGATTAGAAAAAAATGTTTGTACAAAAATATTTATAGCTGTGCCTTTTGTGGTGGCAAAAAAATTGGAAAATGATGGCGTGTCCCACGATTGGGGAATAGCTGGATAAATTGTGATAAATGATGGTGACAGAATACTACTGTGCTATAAGGAATGGTGATTAACCACTTGATTTCTATATGAACTGAAAAGACCTCCATGAACTGATGTGGAGTGAAATGAGCAGAAACAGGAGAACTTTGTACACAGTAACTGAAACATTGTGGGTCAATCAAATGTAATAAATTGATGCATTGCTATTGTGCTATAAGGAATGGTGAATCACTTGATTTCTATAAGAACTGGAAAGACCTACACAAAATGATGTGAAGTGAAATGAGGAGAAACAGGAGAACCTTGTACACAGCAACTGATCAAATGTAATAGACTTTGCTATTAATAGCAATGCAATGCATTGATCCAGGACTATTATGAGGGACTTGAGAAAGAATGTTATCCACATCTAGAGAAAGAACTGTGGGATTAGAAATGCAGAGAAAAACCTAGGGTTTATCACTTGTTTATATGGTCATATGATTTGGAGTTTGGGTTTTAAAAAATTATTCTGTTACAAAAATGAATCATATGGAAATGGGTTTTGAGTAATAACACATGTATACCCATTGGAATTGCTTGTCAGATCTGGGAAGAGGGAAGTGGGAGGGAAGGGAGAGAACATGATTCATGTAACCATGGAAAAATATTTAAATATTTAAAGCCTTTTTCACTGATAGGTGGTCACTGAGATATGCCCTGTACCATGATCCCAGCATTCTCTAGTCAAATAACCAGCACTTACCACTTTCTGGAAGTCCTATCAGAAGCATGATACCAAAACTTGGACTCTTGGGTGGCCTGTGTTGAGAGATTAGAGGGGTCAGGAAAGAATTCTCTCTCACCCTCACTTAGGGGCTCAGGTTTGCCACCGAGTCATCCAAGGGATCTCATTTTTTCCAGGTCAATACATATTCATAATAATTATAGTAAAGAAAGCTTCACCTCATTATAAACCAGTACACATCCTGATAATTCTACCTTTGCCACCCCAAGCTCCTTTATGGGAAGGAATCATTCCAACTATCCTGAGGAAAGGGGTATGTGCCATTTGAGGGAAACATAGACCATTTCACCAAGATATAAAGGGTCCTCTGAAGGGACAGGGACTTGAAGATTCTGGTGACTCTGTTTGGGACAGAATAAAGAAGGACTGTAGAGGGTCAACCCAATCTGTGCCCAAAAGAAGTCTATTCTTATCCGTTAAGGCTTCTAGGAGTCCATATTCAAGAAACTGCTGGACCTACCCATTCCCAACAGGTCACAAATTTATTATAAACAACTTTTCTGAAATGTGGGACCCTTAAACACTCTCTGAGGAACATGATGCCAGAGTTATTGCTCTGAGATCTGCCATACTGGTCACCCAGATATAGTCACTTTGATTGGCAAAAGAAACTATCGGAAAGTAACCATTTCAACCTCAATTAGAGGGATCCCTTCTCCATGACAATTTGGTATTAGGGCTCCTAGAACCAGATTGGCAATGGTCCCATTCCCTAACTAATGCAGTTCTTGTAACAGAGCCAATCTGGTTATTCAGTTCGTCAGGAAATGTATGATGTCTGATAGACCTCCAGATGCTTTATAAATAACTGTATTAGGGAGAGGAATTGGCAAGATTTAGCCATTGTTCCTAACTTCAAATGGAGGGACTGTCATTATCCAGCCCTGTTCCCTCCTGGTCCTGGACCAGTCAGGCAAATCACTGTTGATGAAAATCTTATCTGCTTAATCCTTCATCTCTCACTTGTCAATCCTAGCTGGAAGCTCATACTCTCAAAAGTACTTGCTAATTCTATTGGTCGGTATCTCTACCCCCCCTTTCTCTGACTCATTGAAAGGACTAGGAAAGGACCTTAATAGATGGGTCAACTATAGGTGTATATCACCAGAACTATGCAATAATAATAATAATAATAATAATAACAATTACCGACATTTGTATTGTGCTTTAAGGTTTGCAAAGCACTTCACTAGTATCGCATTTTATCCTTATAAAAACTCTGGGAGGTAAATGCTATTACCCCTATTTTACATATTAGGAAACAAAGTTAAATAGAATTTAATTGTTACATAACACAGTGATATAGCCAGTGAATGTTTATGGCTGGATTTGAACTTGACTTCATTGCTCTATTCTCAGAATAAAGAGGATACCAATTGGTACTGTTATTTCCTGCAAAATAAGGGAAAATAGAATTTAGGATTTTCTCATAGAGATGTTATAAGGGCATCCTAATTTGGGAAATTCTTTTCTTTACTTGATCTAAATATATTTTGAAGGCAACTTAGGATTCTTGTCAAGAAAAAATGTTTTTATAGGTTAAAATAAAGATACAAGTATTAAGTTGGGTATTTATCAATATCTTCTCAAATGGAGAATCAAAAACTTCCTTTTCATACGAAATCAAGGTTGTAAATTAAAGTCTACAACCACTTGTGCATTTTAAAATATCAATGTGCTGATCTGAGTGAAGTTAAGGAATGCAAGCAGTTACGGGAGTGTATCTAAAATGATTATTAGTTGTTAGGGGAAAGAAACAGCAATCACATGGGGGGAAATATACTCTATTGCAATTTTGAGAATAACCAGCATCTATCTGGTATTTAGCAAACCAATGACCTACTTAAAATAAAGAGTGCAATTAGCTCTGAGAAAAACCAAACAATAGTCTCTAAAGAGGACTGGGATTTGCCAAGTTTGATTTACAAATGCTTAATAAATTTAGTGTTGAATTTGTCAAAAATCGTGACAGAAGCAACCCATTTTACACTTGAGACATTATGAAAGAGATGGTAGTGAAATGAGAAGACATGATAATCCATCAATAAATATAATGTGGCATAGTGTTTAGAAAATGTCTTCAAAACAAGGAAGATTTAAGTTGAAGTCCTACCTATGGCATACATATGCATGTGTAATCTTGGACAAGTCAACGAAATTCTCAGCGCTTTAAATAATTCTCTAAGGCCATAATTTGCAGAGAAGGTACCTAGATGCATTTGGAAATGGAGTCGTGAAAGGGGGAGAGGAAGGAGTTTCTTACCCAGGAATTCCTAAACCAAGAAACCCCCAGATCTAATCTCAGTTTCTAATGGAAAATGTATTATTTCATGAGAAATAAAAAAGTTTAAAGGGGTGAGTGTAATAATTTGATTATAGAATATAAGTTTCATGATGGCAGACGGTTTTTATTTGTGTTTTTCTATGCCCACCACCTACTGGAGAACCATACTTTCTTTTGCTGTTTTTACCTGTGATCTTCTTCATCTGGAGGCCTCCAGACATTTTGATATGAGTAGCCCGTACTTTGTCTGTGTTGGATTGGTTTCCCTTTAAAGAGGCTGGGAAGCCATTGTCCAGACTGAGTTGGCTTAGGAGTCTAGAGTTTGGATGATTGGTTTGACTCACTTGCCTTCTTCCTTCTCCGACCCCTTGACGTATAAAAGACAGATTAGGTTGAGTTGGCACTTGGGACTTGTGGTAGAGCTCTTAAAACCCTTTAAGGATACCTTTCTGAGTAGGGCTAATTGCCACCGAGAACACCAAGGCAGAGGATTTCAGCATTTTATTGAATTAGTATATTTTCAACCTCAGGCATCACATCCTTTTGTCTCTTGTTATTAGTAGTCATTTTAGGACGTTTCGTGGTCCTCAAATGTTTTAGTGCTTTCTAACCCGGAGCCTGAATCATGGGACGGGTAGGAGTTAAGTCTAAGCCAGACAATTGGGCTTGGTTGGCAGGTGTTACTTGGGCTGACTTTGTGGTTAAATGAATGATTTAAATAGAGAAAGAGTGGTAGGTAATGAAGGAAGCCTTCGGCGGTTTGATGGACAGATACAGGACTCTGTTGCCTGATATCTTGGGGCTGCAGCACATGGAAGGCTAGATGAGGAACTCTGTCAGTGGGAAAAGAAGGGAGCTCCCACTCGGCTTCCCCCTCCTGCGGGTTTAGCATGAGAGATGTTTCTGTAGCTTACAGGGAAAGTGGGAGTATAGAACGGGGGATGCTATCCCTTGGCTCTTTTTAACGGTTTTAGGAAAGCACGATTGCTGGGAAGTAAAATGAGGATAAATGATCTTTGTGTGCCTGACAATTAGAGGCAGAAGTGAATGCATTTTTATTTAGTATTTGCTCTAAAGGCAAGAGAAGGGGACTATTTCCTCCCTGCTAATGGAAATGGAGGCTCTCTCCTATGGAGTCAAACTCCTATGGGAATGGGGCCAGGAAAGTATACATAAAAACCCTGACGTCCACATGCTGGTTCTGGAAACCATGTGGATCTATTTCTTTTTTATCAATAAATCACATTCAAATCGGAGAGGGAACTGGTTTGGGCTGAATGAGGAACTGGACACTTTTGCTCTCCAGCATCCCTGTTGGGTATCTACCCTTTTGCTTGGAGGGAAAACTTAGTAAGTGCAAGGTTCCCCATTCTCTCTTTACCTTCCCTTAAGACTAAATCTGAAGCAGAACGACCCTTCTTCCAGGTAGCAGCCTTTCAAATATTTGAAAACTCTTACTGCATCCCAAAGCTCTTCTCCTCTCCAGGCTAAGAAATGTGCTGGTTAAATCCACCTGAATTCCTGTGGACCGGCTGTGCATCCATGCCTCGGTATCCCGGGATGAAGAGCCCCAAAAGATGTGGTCAGAATTAGGCAATAGTCAAGCTGCTCACAAGGTAGTAACCTTCTTATTTCACTAAGCAAGTGTTCCCTCCAGTATAGAACATTTTAAAGCAATACCAGAAAATTGCATTATGAGGGGCTCTCTTATGAGCTTCGGGAGTCATTGTCCCTTCAAATTGAATATAAGCTGATATTAAGAACGCTGTCTGGGGAAGGGAAGCGAGAGTTTGTGCCTGGCAGTGGAATTCAGGAAGACCTTATTGCCCTGCTCTACCAGTTACCAGGTTGTAGCAATAACATAATCCCTCCAAGCATCGGACTCCTAATCTGTAAAATGGGAAGAATATTGGCAAGACTTCCCAGTTAGCAGGAAAGCACCCCTCAGACTGTGAATCACTCCACAAATCCGAAGCATGATCAGGAGGAAGAAGCTGAGGAGAGAGGCTTTTAGGAGAGGCTTTCCCCAAGACTTGCCCCACTTCCATGCACTGTTTTACATGACACAATAGCGTAAATTTTCAATTAAAATGAGCTCCTGTGGGAGAGGAGGTGGGGACTGGTTTTTTTTTAATGCAGACCTTCTCTACTCCTTCAGAAAAGTCAACGTGCCTCGCCCAGATTCTTGCCCACCCTAAAGGGCAGACACTAGAATGAATCACTCCTTAAGCAGTATGGGGCGTCCTGTCCTTGCGGATACCTTGCAGGTCACGTGCTCATTCTTTAAATTCGTGACAAACACTGAAACCAAAAAATAAAATGAGCGGGAATCCACTCAGCATCCCTACAAACCTGTGTAAGGACCTTCCTCCCCCTCGTTATCCTCTCCATTATCCTCTTTTGCTCCCTTGTTGTTGCCCCTCTTAGACCACCCACTCTGGTATCATGGGGCTACCGTGTCTCCATAATGATCGCCTCTCCTTTGGCACCGTGCCTAGTCTTTGGTGCAGAATAAATGGGAGCTCAACAAGTGCCTGTCAATGGCAGGAAATTCTGAAGGTGTTCCGTGCCCATCCCCAAGTCTGGGGACCGTTTCATTGGCTCATGCATTTGCAGGAGGGTAGCCTAAGGGCCGTCAGGGCACAGACAGGGAGTGATTAGCGCGGTTATGCAAGGACGGAAGGGCACAATTGAGAGCTCTTCTAGTGCCACGTTCCGTGCTTTTTCAGCTGTTCCCAGGCCTTTCCATAGGCTGTTGGCTAAAAACTAACAACCGAAGGCCTTCAATCCCACAACCTTTGTAAGGACAGAATCAGAGGTCCGTAGATGACTTTGGGAACGTTTGAAGCCTGTCGTTTGAAGCCTGTCGACAAACACTAGAGAGTGTGAACAGCTCGATGCATTCTAGGATGAGTGTTTCATCCGCATTAACAAGTCCTTCTATTTAACGAGTAAACGAAAACATTGTTTGGTTTTGCCTCGGCATTGGACCTCTCATGAGCTCCCACCAACGTGGAGGGGAGCGTTCAGGAGTCCCTTGGGGAGGGCTCGCAGGCCCTTTGGGCAGTCCATCCACCTTTGGGGTCCTCTTCTCCCCCACTTCCCCCTTGGGGTCCCAAGAAGCCATCGAGCGCACAGGCACTCATTGTAAGTGGTCATCAACAGACCTTTAAAGCGGAATTAAAACTCTGGTCCTTCACTTCCAGAGTTTGTTTTACTTGGGTAAAAGAAGGCAGGCAGAGAGGAAAAGTCTATCTCTAACTGGGGAGGGGGGAGGGGGAGAAGGGGGTTCTCCACATGGCCCGGCACCTCCCCTGGAGCACAGTCAGCTGACGTGGGACCCCAGTGTGTGATCCTGGGAGGGAGGTGCATCAGGGGGATCCCTGATCATGTAGAGACCCTCCCCCGTGCCACCGGCTGATGGAAAGACTTAGTTACAGGGGCCACGAAGGCCACTGAGGCAGACACGGTGGGCACGTAGAGCTCGGTCAGACCTCCAAGAAGCCAGCCTCATTGCCTGCATCCTAGCCATTCCCAGGCCTCTTGGCTCTTATTCTACTGGTAGACGTTGATGACTAGAAGAGGGAGCGAGGCTGGGTCTGCTCTGCCTCCCTTCCTCCCTTTCGGTTTGTGCCCAAGCCAAGACTCGACCCTTATGATGTCAGTCAGGAACGGGTTTTTGTCTTTATATCCCCAGAACCTAGCCTTGCATGTAGTAGGAAGTTCATTTTTCCCCAAGACATGAACTCCTTCAGGAGTCTGACAAAACTGATAGATTTCGGGCTCTCTGAATGTTTTTAAAGTAACTGAAGACAATGCCAAAGTTCACTTCCACATTGGTGAAAATGGAGGTGTGAGGTTTTCCCCTGAAATCTATCCATGGAGATCTGCGAAATGCAAGTTAAGAATTCCTGTTCCAGAGGCATAGGGATCACTGAAGCTTCTTGAACAGGAGAATAACATGGTCTGATGCATGCCTTAGGAATAGCAAATTGGCAGCCATGTGGAGGATGGATTGGAGAAGGGAAAGGAGACCTATTAGAAGGCTACAACCACAGTCTTGAGTGAGAGCTGTGATGTGCCCTCCTGGCCATCATCCTCATGCCCATCCTGTTAAGTGGGTAGTACATGCACAATCATCTCCATTTCACAGATGAAGAAACTGAGACTCACAAAGGTCAGATGACTTGTCTAAAGGCAAATTTGAGGTATGCTTCTCAAAGCAATATCGTATTGTTGGTTGAGGAATGGAGAGGATGATCATAGGAAGAAAAATGAAACATTAGATGATAAAAGGCTGTACCAGAAAGAACTTAGTAGTATCCCAGTGGCAATTCAGAAAAGCTCCATTTTAGGAAATTGAATGACGTGTAAGTGGGGAAGTTGCAGGCAGTAGTCCTTTATTTGAAGGACCTAAGGATGGCTCAGGTCCCTCCCATTTTGTCAAATAAGCTTGTATTACTCTAGCTACAAAGCTGAAGCATAGATCTGCCTGCAGGTTAAATTTAGATGAGTGTTTCGGGGTCCTCTACCAGAGACAGGGAAAACAATTGGTTCCAAAATGGAAATGAGTAACCTAGGAGAACCTAAATCCCTTTATCCGCATCTGCTGCTGACACAACATAAGGCCATATAGATCACCTGGGATTTACAATTTTAAATGTGTGCATCTTTGGGGGTAGGACTGTCACCTGCCTGAGGGGGGATAGCTCCAGTGATTGGATATGTTAGCTTCAAGGGGATGGTTCTTTGATTCTTCTAGAGATCTATGATGTCCAGTGTGTGGAGGTCTTTCCTTCAGCTGTACAAAGCTCAGGTCTTTTATTTCCTCTTATTCTGTGTGATCTAATTCAGTGACTGACTTGGAAATACTTCAAGTTCCCTAAATTCCTTTTGTCATGCAACAAGAAAGAAGGTCTTTGTAGTTATCCCTGGAACAGGAAGACTTTCTGCTGGCATTTGAAGTATTCCATCTTATCTCCTCAAAACAGCATTATGCAATAGCCCAAAAGCTTTGACTAAATAGCTTGGCTTTGGCTAACTCTGTAAAATCATTTTGTTAACCATCAAGGATTTCATCCTGGTGAGATCCTGCTGAGGAACTTCCTCCCTGAATCTGCTTCAGCATTTTCTATACAAATTCTAGTTGTAGAGACTTGCCTGAGGCAGGGAGACACTAAATGTCTTTCCCAGAGTCACACAGACAGTCTGTGTCACCCGCAATTTCCCTGGGAAGTTCCCTATAATATGGAAGTCACAGCTTCCCATCACTCTCTGCTCTCCAAAGAAAATCAATATTCCCCCAGCAATCTCCATCTGATGTTTTTGCACTTGCCTTAGAGATGTGTTTCCTTTCCCAACTTCTACTTCCTCTAGAAAGTCAGCATCACTTTACCAGTCTAATGTGGGTTCTGTCCAGTGAGCCTATCTGTTGACCTATTGGAATTAAAGCTTCATGAACACTTACTTCTGTTGTCAATAGGGGGCGCTTCTTCAAGTGCCTTTTGTCTCAGTATCACTAAGCTTTCTGTTGCATTAATAGCATCTTCTACAAGGAAACCATCACATTAAAAATTATTCCACAGATCCCAAATCAATTTTAGGTAAGCAGTTACAAATCTTACAGGTTTCATTTTCCTCATTTCATCTAGCGAAAATCTTCCTTAGAATATGAAGTAATAAAAAAGTTGTGAGATAAGATGAGTTTTCCATATGGGCGATACAGGTATCTGAAGTGAATAGTATTAGGTGAATTAGTAGAAAGCAGTTTTTATTGGGGTTTTTCTTCAAATACTTTTCTGTCCATGTTATTCCACTTAGGACAGTTCGGGAACTTTTGGTGAGGCAATGGGATAGAGCAAGCAGAGTACCAGACTGGAAGATCCCTTGGGCAAGTTCTATGACTTCTCAGTTCCCCGAGTAACTCTTTAAGCCTGTCAACTACAGAGAAGTTGCTCACTTATATCAGTTACTACACTGGATATTCCTTACACGGCTGAAACAATACGGCTAGCTGGTCAACACACACAATAAAAATAAAGTCAAATGATTAATCTTTGAATGAATGAATTCTCCCTTAGTTTGAATTCAGTTCTGGTTAGTACCTTTAGATACAGAATAAAAATAAGAGTCCCTTCCATTAAGGAACTTCTGTTTTAAGAAAATGATATGACAGGCGCAACATACAAATAGAAAATCAACTGGAAGTATGTATGAATACCAAAAAAGGAGAGACAAGACTAATAATTGGGAGGATGGATAAAAGTAGAAAATGGCCCCTGGACTTTTTAGGGAGTTCGGGATGCTATGAGCTGGAGAAACAAAACAAATTCATTCAAACTAGGGAGGACCATCTGTGCAAATGCATTGAGGTAGAAGACAAAATGTCACATCAGGAAAGAGCTGGAAAAGGACATATGAAGGATAGTCAGACAAAATGACAAGAGAGCGAAGTAGAAACCAGGTGACAGATAGGGAGCTTTCAATGCCATCCAAATAGTTTGCATTTTGTCCCAAAGACAATATGGAACCATGAAAGCTACTTGATCTGCCTTGTAAGATTTGTGATTTAGGAATATCAGTTTGAACGCTGTGTGGATTATCTAGGGAAGAGATTAAAAACAGGAAAAGCAATCAGGGGGCTATTGCAATATTCTAAACAGGAGGGGATAAGAGCGGAGGGCAGGAGCTGTGCAAGAACAAAAAAGGGTACAGCGTATGAGAACTACTTTGGAGGGAAAATTAAAAAAAAAAACTTGATCATTAGTACGATGGAATGAGGGAGAAGAAAGAATCAGCCCCAAAGTTGCCAGTTCTGGGTAACCAGAAGAACAATTCTTATATACAGTCTCATCAATTCCTTTATTAAAGAATGATTATGGAAAATCATGATAGATAAAGAGAACCCCTTGTTTCATTTTAAATATCTAAGATCAATTATAAGAACTAAAGATATGTTGGAAATTAAGAGCCACTCAAAAAGGAGAAATTCAAACTACCAATATGTGAGGGAAATATTCATACTACTAATAAAATGAAATCTTAATTAAAATTCTAAGATTTCACCTCAACTTTAAAATTGTCAAAAATTATAAAATATGGAAATAAGCAGATGTTGGAGTCTTAGAAAGTACATCCTTGTTGTATATTCTTGGGAACGCTAGGACTTGTTCCAACCATACTAGAAAACAATTTGGGATTATTCCAGAAATTCATATCGATAGTGTACTCTTCATGTCCTTGGCCCCTCAATCCCACTACTGAATGTATGCCTCATGAAGATCAAAAAGAAAAACCTAGCACACACCACAGTGTTCATAAACATGGTGAAAACAGAATAGAGAGTTGTTCTTGGAAATCAGAAAAACCTGGGAAAGACACATAATCCATTAATTCTTCAAGAATCGATGAGGATTAGAATTGTCAACATTTGTGGCTTTCTAAGGGTGTTTCCTCACCATTGGTTCCCCACACCAGTGGTAACATAGATCTAGATAAAAAACAAAAAATTCATAGCAGCATTTTTTGAGGTATCAAAAACCTAGTTCTCATTTATGAGGAATAGTTGAAGAAAATATTATATGTTAACGTAACCGAGTATTACTGAACTTTAAGAAATGACAAATTTGATTAATTCAGAGAAACAAAGGAAGATTTCTATGGACTGATGTAGAATGAAGAAATCAGAACCAGAAGGATAGATAATATGCCCAGTGACTTGTTGCTCCATCCTGTCAGTTGTGTTTGACATTTTATGTTCCCATTTGCGATTTTCTGGAGTGGTTTGCCATTTCCATCTACAGATCATTTTTCAGATGAGGAAATGGAGGCAAACAGGGTTAAGTGACTTTTCCAGGGTTACAATGTAAGTGAAAGCAACAATAAAGACAACTCACTCAGCTCACAATAAATGCAATGACTCATCTTGGTCATTTGGATGAAAGAAACATACTCTCCTTTCAGTAAAAAGGGAAGGAACTCCCCCGTTTGGGATATTGGATATTTCACCCAATTCAGTCATTTTGTCAGTTTTACTTAATTGCTTTTTATTTGATATAACTGGAGTAGAAAACAAGAGTTATGTGAAACAAGGCTTAATAGCGGGATAAATCAGCTCTTCTTTCTTAGCTAGTCACCACCTTCAGCTTCTATGAGGAATCACTCTTTTGTAACTCCTCCCATAGCTGCTCTCTTAGTCTCTTAGTAAACACCTCCATTCCCAATGCCACTTGAGATCCATAAGTCTTTTGGATTGGCCTAGAGTTAAAGGAGGGTGGATAGAGCAAATCTACTTAGGGCTAATTGCTTCTGGGTGAAGCATCCACTACTGAAATCTGCTTAGCAGATGGCTCAAATGTCACCGAGGTCCAGATTTACAAAGTTCAATATTTTTTCCTGCTATTGATGAACATATCATTTCATTAATGAATCAAAAGTCATTTAAATTCCCCCATTTTGTTCACTTCTCTAGCTAGCAGAAAGGCTGGCACTTTGGACTTGGGTGTTTTGTTTTGTTTTTTATCTCTACTACGAGGCATTCACTTTCTTTCTTTTCTTTCTTTCTTTCTTTCTTTCTTTCTTTCTTTCTTTCTTTCTTTCTTTCTTTCTTTCTTTTTTTTTGCAGTCTTCTACCTCCCAAATAAAGACATACACAAAATGTTCAGGACTTTTATCATGATTAAAGACATACCCAAAACAAAGTAGCTAGGATTTTTATCAATAGCTTTAAATGACTAATTAAGCCAAGAACTGTTAACTGACTTTAAAAGCTGAAATAGCCACCATAGTGGGAAGATAAAGAGAGATGAAAAGTGTGTGTCACCTTTCCCAATCTTCTGGAGAGATACAGTTCAGCCACCATCGGCCATTCTAGCCTCTGTAACTGATCAAGTGCAGCTGTCTCTAATGTCCAGTTTCTACTCCTCCAATCTAGCTTCCATTTCCTTTTGGTACTATCATCCGCTTGACTCAGCTCAAATCCAACCGTTAGCATCTCTCATCCCTAAAAAGAAATGGCCGTCGAAATCTTCCACTTTGACCACCATGCCATGTCCAGCTCAGAAGGGTCAGAAGTCTCCATCTTTTCTGGAACAGGAACAAACATTGCTAAATTACCTTCCCCAGAATCTCTCTGTCACCCAAAGCCTGCTGCACATCGATGACGACAAACGTCACCCTCCTCATCTGAGAGGTTAAAACTTCAGAAAAATCAAGATAATGTGCACTAACTGTGGTGTTCACTCCTCAGCATATATTCAATAGTCACTAACATATACATCCAAACACGCATTTTACATACATATTCTCTTCTTCAAGTCTAGTTTCTAATACATTATTAGATTGCATTTCATTGACTTCAGGAAGTTCAGGGTAAGGAAGATTCCTTTTTCTGAATGCAGGTCAGCACTTTCTCTGTGACTTGGAATCTTGGACAGATGCCTCGATGATGGAGAAGTGGTCAGACTTGGCCTAGGCCAAATGTCCAGTTTGTGTCCGAGGCAGAACTTGCATCCAGCTTGTGCTCACTTTGATGCCAGTTTGTGGTTCACGATGCCATGCTGCCCCTAATAATTTGACATAATGCCATGAAAGATTATGAAAAACAGGGATCATGAAAATTTTCTCTCTAATATATATGCATAAAACGTTCTTTTTCAGACAAATCAATTCAGTTTTCTTTGTTTTCCCAGCTTCATTGCTAAACAGAGACGTTTTAAGAGTGGGACTCTATGTCTTGTGTAATTTCTCACACCATTTCTAACTCCCTTTGTCATCGATGATCGTTTTAGTCCAGCAGAAGAGACTTTTTTCCATGCCATCTCCTTTCCATGTTCCTCTCTATGACTGCTTATCATTCTCTTTTCTTTTCACGACTATCCTGGACAATATTGATGATTGCAATGTTCCCTCATCCCAAGCCCCAAAATGTCTTTATCCTCTTCCTAATTGTTTTGCAAGATAATTTTGTGATTTTGTGTGTTTTTCCATTTTCTTTCCATGCTCACAAATGAATCACATTGCCCTTGTCTGAAATGAATTATACGTGCCATTTGCTGATACCACGGAAGTCTTTTTGTACTATATTTTAACTTTTTACACTCAAATATTAGTTACAGAAATGGAATTTTAGACTTCTCTTTCAAATCTGTGTTAAAAAAAGATCTACAAGTATACGGGGGGCCAAAATTATAACTTAGCAGAATGTCTCGTTTTGAGCTATCGCACTTAAAAGGAGTCACTGTCCAAGTTAGCATAATTCTGAATGGGTTTTTCTGCCATATAGGAATTAATGTAGAGTTTTGCCTCTTATAGTTATTGGGTGAAAAAAATCTTCCTTTTACTGGATTTTCTTATAAATATACTATTTTGTCGCACTTTAGTAAAATAGTATTACATGGTAGTCATGGAGGAGAGCCAGACCAGACCATACACTCTCTAGCTCCACTTCTTTAGGTATAAATTTGAATTATAGACTCAGAGCTTTAAGGGACCTTAAAAGTCAATATTCCCATCCTTAATTTTACAAATGATGTCCCTGCCCAAAGTAATACTTATTGATGATTGCCTAGCCAAAATCAGAACCTATATAGGTCTCCTGAATCTCAGTTCTTGTGTTCCTTCCATTATTCAGCAATAATATGTCACAATTAGAACTCAAGACCCTTTTAAAAATTTCCATAATTGGCCTTTTTCTCATATCCATGAGTTCAAATAATCTCAGTTAAAGTTATAGCTACTGTTTTGTTTACAACCAAGGAAATTAGACTGTATATAATACATACATTTATACTTCTTTACATTTGCAAGAATTCAGACTTGAAGTTGTCAAGTAAACATTACATAGGAGGTAGTGCCCAAACTCTTCCTTTAGGCTTGTCCCTCGTATTCATAAAGGCGTTTTTTATTCCTTCATTTGCTTGCATGTTTTGTTTTCTGTTTTTGTTAAGAAGTTCAGTAGTTCACTGAGCTGGAACTGCTTCATCGTTTTTCCCCTCCCCTCTCCCTAGTTCAGGATCAGGAGAAGCAAGATAAAGCTGCAGCAGTCTCCGACTCATTATATTCACATAAGTTACTCTTTTATAACACGGTTATTTTTGTGTTTGGGATTTTGTTTTGTCTTTGGCTAATAACAAGGCTAAGAAACAGTTCCTAGAATGATATTTGTCACTGTGAAGATGTATCCTAGTGAACAGGTGTTTATTTCAAGGATGCATACGTACCGCCACTGACTGACATTTTTTGGAAGAGATAATTAATAATGGACAAGTATCAGATTCAAATAGGGAGAAATAGAGTGACTTTTCTTCTACATACTTAGAGAGCTTCCTGTGGTAGGAATTTGTTTCTGTGACCCTCAACAGAACCTCAAATTAGCCTAGAGTCATGATGGCGAATGTGTGGCACACATGAGAAAGATGTCACACACTCTGTGAACATGCATGCCTTTGCCTACCAGAGTTAGTTCCTAGGAAGGCAGAGTGCATGAGGCAGGGCTGCCCCTCTCCATCACACCTCCTCATCCCTTTGCCCAGCAGCGCAATGGAACCACTTATTCCCTCCCCTGAGTCACTCCTTCCCTTTCTCCCACCCCTGTCTGGGGTAGGGTGTCCAGGGGGGCACTAAGTTGCTGGGGGGAATGGGGCATGGTACGTGGTGTCTAAAAGGTCTGCCATCACTGGCCTCAGAGAAACAAAATCCCCTTTTGAAACAGCTATTGATTGTTGGGACTCTGTTTTTTCTGCTTCCCTGGATGAGGTCATTAGTGTTGCTATGGTGAAGATGCTGTATTACACCAATGGAAAAGCCAACCTTAATATTTGTGCAAGTAATAGAGTGAATTTCCAAACATTTTTAAGTGTAGGCTTGATGGAAAACTATAAATGCTCATTTTAAAATATTCTCTTGACTTTAACATATGAAAGTTCCATGAAGAGTTCAACGATTGACTTATCTCAAAGACTCATTGTGATAGTGGTGTCACATAGTAACAAACTATACTATAGTCCATATGTCTTGAGGAAACCTTTCAGTCTAGGAAAAAAGTGGCCATTTTTTAAGATCCCAAATTCTAGTGTATTTGTCTCTCTCCTCTCCCACCACTTATTACCCAGCTCCACCACGAAAAAATGTATTTTATTCTCTGTTGAACACTGGCTAAATAGAATAGCCCACTTTGGCACGAAGCCCGTGAGAAAGATTATTGCTAATTACATTCCATATTATTCATACTGCCAGAGGATCACAGCATCTGAGGACTGCACGAGACTATAGCAGTCGTTTAGTTCGACCACCTCATTTCACAGATTAGGGGAAATGATTCAAATAGTTAATTGAGTGATTTCTTCAAAGTTGCACAGGTGGTTGTTTCACAGCCAAGATTCATACTGATGTCTCCATGCCAAAGTCTTTGCTCCTACAGCTCATTTCTTTTGTCGGTACTAGAGAAATCATTTATTGTGTGATCTGGTCAAATATCAAGGAAATGTTTTGAGTGTTTTTAGGGTTGTAATTCCATATACATTCTAATGCACCTGACCAGGATTTAAGTGGGAAGATAGGAGAGTGGATAAGGTTGTATGCCCTAGGGGGAGAGAAGGATTTTTAAAATGTTTAAATGAATTGTTAGTTGGGTTCAATATCTATGTTGAAAAGAGACAAACGGGATTTTTTAATGAAGAGGCACCTTGATGTTTCTGTGGTTTTATAAAAATAGAAAGCCTAAAAAGAAGAAAAGAAATGGGGAAATGGCAATGGCTTAACAACTTGAGACATCATCTCTAGGCTATCCATGGAGCAGCTGAAACTATTAGCCTGCATGATTAAGTAGAAAGAAGTCATTATATATAAACCTTTGCTATTAAAGCTGGGATGTGTTTTTAATGTAAGCTATAAAATATCGTTACTACATTATTGCCCTTAATCCAGGGCTGGCAGATTCTCTGGATTCATGTTTCTTGCATTAAGAATAAAATGTATTTGAGCAGCTGATTTGATATACCTACTAATTCATATTTTCTCTCTGTCTCTCCTCTCTCTTTCTTTCTCTTTCTCTGTCTCTCTGTCTCTGTCTCTCTTTGTCTCTGTTTCTCTCTGTCTCTCTCTGTCTCTGTCTCTCTTTCTCTCTCTCTGTCTCTCTCTGTCTCTCTGTTTCTCTCTCTCTCTCTGTCCCTCTCTCCGTCCCTCTCTCTCTGTCTCTCTGTCTCTCTCTCTCTCTCTCTCTCTTCTCTGTCTCTGTCTCTCTGTGTGTGTCTCTCTCTCTCTCTCTCTCTCTCTCTCCTCTGTCTCTGTCTCTCTGTGTCTCTCTGTCTCTCTCTCTCTCTCTCTCTCTCTCTCTCTCTCTCTCTCTCTCTCTTTCTCTCTCTCTCTTCTCTGTCTCTGTCTCTCTGTGTCTCTCTCTGTCTCTCTGTGTCTCTCTCTCTCTGTCTCTCTCTCTCTTCTCTGTCTCTCTGTGTCTCTCTGTGTCTCTCTCTCTGTCTCTCTCTTCTCTGTCTCTGTCTCTCTGTGTCTCCCTCTCTCTGTCTCTCTCTCCCAACAGAGGCACCTCCAGTGATGAAATGTGTAATCTGTACATCATGTACTACATGGAAGCCAAGCATGCGGTCTCTTTCATGACATGCACACAGAATGTAGACCCAGCGATGTTCGCCACCATTCCAGCAGAGGCTAATATTCCCATCCCAGTCAAATCGGACCTGGTGATGATGCACGGACACCACAAAGGTAAGGTTTGCTGGAGGCACAGGCAGGGTTGTGCTCTCTGTGGCTGTGACTTCGTGTTGGAAGATTTCCTGCTCAGTGACTGATCAGGGTCAGGATCGCTCCTGCGCAGCCTCCCTCCGCCCCTGCTCAGTAGCCGATCTCTAAGGCGTGACCCAGTCAGAGGTGGCTCGGCCAGTTGGTGCCCGAGGCAGACTTCGGCCGAGGCCTTCGGGCCCCTCCTACAGTGCATCTTGTCCAACACGCCACGTGGCCCCTCGCGGTTTCTATCATTTTAAGATTCTCTTAGATTAATCCGATTCGCTTCGTCGTTTCACTTGAAATATGGGGTTTATGACGTTATTTTCCTCCTCCAGAGTGGATTTCTTCTCTTCCTTCTTCAGAGATGACGTCCGTTCTTTTAGGTAGGAGGTGTGTGAATTGGCGCCTCTCTCAGCTTTTGCCTGTCTCGTCACGTGATGCAGGCTTTGCCCTCCCCTCGTAAGCTGGCTCTGAGCGACAAACTGACGACTGGCCTCCAACTGGAACGGAATTCGTCAGTTAAAGGCCCTATTTACCCGAGGGCTCCTTCTGTGTCCACAGGGTCCTGAAGGCTCCTCTTCGCGTCCCCAGTTCATTGTTCCATGGACAAGTTGTCACGAAGGAGTTTTTTCTTATTTGCAAATGCTACACTTTAATCTGTTCAATGGGTGACTTCCTGACACTTCCTACTTCCTCAATTCCTAAATTCTAGGAGCAGCGAGGTGGCTCGGTAGACGCAGAGCCTGGCCCAGGGATGGAAGGTCTTGGGTTCAAATACAGCCTCAGACACAGTAAATTCTAAACTCATTTTTACCTTTATTTTGTCAGTCAGGCAAGATTTGTTGAAAGGAGTTCGCAATTAGGTCCTGTACTTAGCTTCTGAGCAGAACAATATACGATATACGTTGATAAATGTATATGATGCTGTCTGTATGTTTGCCGTTTCCTTCTCCATTTAATTTTACAGGAAACTGAGGCAAATAGGGTCAAGTGACTTGTCCAGGGTCACACAAGTTCTAAGTGTCTGTGGCCAAATTTAAACTCAAGTCGTCCCAACTTCAGGACTATTGATGTAAAAATGAATGCATAAGTAAATAAATATATTAATCCATTAGTTAATTTTGTAGAATATATATAGAAATGAGACCAGTTATTCTAGTTGCTAATTGAATGATTGAATATAAGAATGATATAATCTGGTAATTTATTGCCTTTAGTGTGAATGAATGAACTTGTTGCATATATTTGTTGGTGGTGGTTTTAAATCCATTTAGCACCGAATTACATTTCCTTTTGTTATTACATCACGTTATATATAACATTATAATAATTTTTATAATTTTTTAGAATTTATAATATAAATATCACAACGTTGCCCTTATATTTTTTAATATTTTACAGAAACCGAGAACAAAGACCACCTTCCTTTATTACAGCAGCCAAAACGAGAAGAAGAAGAAGTATTAGATCAGGGTATGTGTTGTTGTTTTTTCAGTAAGTACACCAAAAAAATTTTTTATCTGTAAAGATAATTATTGTCTAAAGTTTGTTGTTGCCATTGTTTTCGTAAAGCATTCTTCACTACTGAGTGTTGCTTTGCTTATTTATTACACTGCAAAATCCATAAAGAACTGATGATTATACTTTTGCCTTGGTGGGAAATTTTATAATTTTAATTTGGTCCCAGTAGATTTTTCTAAATTTTAAAAATTCAGTTCCTATTAGAACAGCGATTGATACACGGGGCCCCGTCCCCCCAAAAGTGCATATATGGTCATTAGAGACAATAAACTGCTTGTAAAATGTGATCTTAATTTTTTTATATCCGTGTATTTTATCTATGTATGTTCATGATATACGAGTGAAATATTTAACAAAGAAAATTGGGATTTGAAACTGTTCCTAAGTCAAGGGAAAGCAGGAATGCTGTTGTTTTTGAAGTAACAGTACCGAGTTACTAGACGATTTTGAACTGTGATTGGCTTCAATTGAAATGTTTCAGGGCTGTGGACGTATTCTAAATAGTAGAGGCGGTGAAAGATGATTCTCACGAATCTACTTTGGTGAAGGTTTTGTGCTCTCCAGAAGATAATTATCGCTTTGTGCTGGGTGTTTAGACTCCAGATGTCCTGGGGTATCAGGTCTGGCTACTGGGACTAGATACTTTATCTTTTGACCTTATCGATGTATGTGTATGTTAGTTGGACTATAGAAGTGGTACATCGTGGCACAGGATTATCCCCTTATCCATGACGGAAGGACAGTGGTCTCTAGGTTGGTTATATGATCAAGGGATTTTAAATCGACTCAGAGTGGAGGATTTGAGCTAATCATCGGGTGATGCCCAAAGCCCAGAGGCACCTAACACTGTTTCATGGTATGAAAACATTAACAAGTTTCCTTACTTCCAACATGGCGCCCCATCTGCACCGTCTTTTCCCCTGACTTCTGAACTCAATCTGGTATAAGAGATAAAATAGACTAATCATCAAAACATTAAAATAAGAAGCTTTCTCAGAACCCCCCCCCCCCTTAGGACCTCTGAAATCACTTCACAAGCAATTATTAATTGAGCACCTATATGGACCAGGCACTAGGCTAGGGTGTTGGTTATATGAATGCAAGAAATGAAATAGGCTTTACTTATAAGTAGTTTGTGATCTAATGGAGTAGAAAACAAGGGAAAAGATAAGTATACGCAGGATGAATTTAGATAAATAGAATTAATGGGAGGCCCTGGCACTGGGAGATTCTAGCATTTTAGAGGGTCAGAAAAGGCTTCGTGTAGAAGGTGATGCCTGAACTGTGACTTCAAGAAAGAAAAAGATTTCATCAAGTAGAGGTGCAGAGAGAAGAGATTCCTGGAAGAGGGAAGGTCTGTCCACATCTAGAAGGTGGGAGATCAGACACCATGGATGAGGAACGAAAAGTAGGCCAGTTTGACACAGAATGGAAGGAGGCGTAATTTCCAATGAGTCAAAGAAAAGATTGAGCAAAATTGGGAAAGAGAAACTGGGGAGTTTATATTTGATTCTAGAGGCAGTAAGAAACCATTGGGACTCCTTAAGTAGATAAATGACATGGTCATATCTGCACTTATGGAAAATCACTTTTCTACCAGTGGGCAGGATTGGAGTGGAATTGAAAAAGAGAAACCATGTGAAGATCAAGAAAAAATGAAATGCTCATTTCTCTCACATAGCCCAGTATTCCTGGAGGCTGGAGATCAGGTCCTGTCTTAAGCTGCTACAATTCCCCCCTCCCCTTGCCTCCTTTGACATCTCTGTCCATCCTCTCTCATTTCCATTCCCAATGAGATTATTGATAAAGAGGTTGCTGATACCCTTTCTCAAACACCTCTGACACTACTTTATCATTGGCTAACCTGAGTTCTTTTTAAAATAGTTTTATCTTTCCAGTGGTTACAGTAAGTGGCCCTAATTATATTAACACTATATTAACGTATGTAAGACAATTATTTATCATGACCAAAAAGAGTTTATGAAAGTCTTGCAAAAATTATTCCACATTTGAAAAATGACCAATATCATAATTCCTAGAAACAAACAATAATGCATGTACTTAGATCAACAAATGCAACAACAAAAAACCCTGTTTGATTAAAATCTAGAATTTACTCTGGATATTTAATGTCACAGGATTAACAACTACCCCATGCATTTGAGGCTAGTTTTCTCCTTAAAAGGTAGCGTATTTTGGAGACTGAATTGGTCCTGGAAACTAAGCCACTGACGTGGCTGCCTGGTGGCTTATGTGCGAAATGCAGTGTAGAGGAAACACTCCTCAAGCCTGACACCGTGACAAATGAGGCGGAGAAGCAGCAGTCAATTGAATCAATATGATCTCCTTGATGAGTCAACGTCCTTTTGTCAATTGTCAGACGGTCCACGAAAGTTGCATTTCATTTGAGTCCTGAAGGAGAACCAACAAGCCAAGTCTGGGTCACAACCCTCAAGGCTTCCCAAGTGCACCTGCGATGCTATAGATCTGGACGTTTCCAAGGGGTACCATTTGCAATCTGTTCACGTCTAACATGTTCTCCCAGGAGTCGACTACGGAGGTTTTGCCTCGTTTTCTGGAAGTCTCACTTTCACCCAACATCAGAACTCTGGACCACCTGAGCCATCATTTGTTAGCCCTTCCTCTCGTCCCAGGACAAGCCCTGCTCTTTCTCCCATATATTTCCCTGCACGTGACTTTATGCCAGTTTTTCAGTGTCTCGTTACAAATCACAACTTGCTCCCGTCCTCGGGGTGACGTTTCCATTGCCCTCTTTGCCATAGTCATGTTCAGTTCTTGGGTGCCTGTTATATTCCACGCCTCATAACTATATAAAAAACAAAACAAAAACACTTCTAGGATTTGGCATTGAAATGGATCTTTCCTTCCAAGACAAACTTGAGCTTTGCAATGTCCTGAAAGTAGTCTAGTTTGTTCTTTTTCACCGATTTAGTTCTGGGTCTAACTTCTAAGATTTCTACAGAGAGATGGATAAGATCTTAGGTTGCTCATTTTACTCTTTATCATAATTTGGGAGATGTCCCATGAAAGTTTCTTGTTGCCTTTGATCGTAAAATAATGCAGCTGTGCCCACATTTCCCTTTGCCTCTCTAAAGAGTACTCGTGTTTTCTGTTTAGCCACAACTGCCTTCTTCTGGTTTTATTCATATCAAGAATATTCAGACGGATATGACGAGGGTTCTCTCCCCATATGCCCACTTACTTATTGGTGGTTGGATGACAATCTCACATTTAGAGGAGTAATAGTTAAGTTAAAGTTTATAAGTGATTCTTAGCATTCTGTACCATCTTTTCCACCTCTGTGCCATCTGCACTACTAAAATAGAGAAGACCCACAGAGAACTACTTTATATTTTAAGTTGTTTTAATAATCAATCAGATTTGAACCCAGGACCTCCCCATCTCTAGGCCTGACTCTAAATCCACTGGGCCACCTAACTGCCCCCTAGATGCAAAAGTTTCCCATGGGCCAACACAAACTCTTCTAAGTTACCAGTTCCAGACTGTGGGGACCCCTGGATTAGTTATTAGGGACTGAGAATCCCATTGCTTTCAATCGAGGTGAGCTTTCCTGACATGGAAGTTAAAAATCACTCACCTACATATGCATTTGCCTCTAAATGTAGGAAGTAGAACAAACAGGAAATTTTAGCCAATTCACCTTTTCTTTAAAAAAATAAAAGTAGTCGCAATAGTCAGAAGGCTCCTGACATGGTGTATGAGCCCCGAGCATGTTGTTTTGAGAACTACCACCAATTCCACCTAAATTCGCCAGATGAGATGCCATCTTCCCAGATGAGATACAGAACAACATGCTGGGCAAGAAAATGTGTCCGCGTAGAACATTCACCTTGTGGTGGTGAATCGTAACCTTATTTGAATCTCAAGCCCTAGAAGCAGCCAGAGGAGATCTTGGGACTTCCTCCTGCCCTTTCCCAGGTCTCTCCCATGAGATACGCCTTTGGAATTGGGGCTGGCCATTGTGGTTCCTGAGTCTTTCCAAGTTTACTGTCTTCTTTGTCTTCACGACATCATTCTTAGCGTACCAATTATTCTTCTGGTTCTCCTCGCTTCACTCTGGGACTACTTTTTATTTCATGAAGAGAATTGGCCAGATTATCCTGTGCTCTCCACTTCCTGCAATAAGAGGCAAAGGCGTGTCTGGCTGAGTAATTTTATGATAAATCCGCATCCATGTCAGAAAAGAAAATGAATTGTTTATGCCCCAAACTTAAGAATCCAAATGAGGTTTATTGGCAGATGCTCTTTACAAATGATTCAGTCCATAAAGGAGCCCACATATAATGTGCTTCAAACTCCCAATAATGTCTTCAGGCAGGCTTCCTCTCCTTAATATCTGGTAGCAGAACAACGCTGGGGCCAGGGGACAGCCACAAAAAGAGTTTGCCACATTCCTTCTTCCAACCGTTCTCATCCATGATGTGTCTGTGAGGCTTCTCAGGCTTTCCAGGGGTTCCAAAGAGCTTGGGGTCTCTGTGTTGGGATCTGCGAGCATCCTAATTGATTGAAGGAATGGGGAGGAAAGAGAAAAGTAAGGGAATCTGGCGTACCAAGCACTGACTTTATACATTCTTGGGGCTTTTCTCCTAGAGAAAGTTGCCTATTCTTACGTCCTTGATAGAATGATAGCCATTAATGGCTTAATTTCCCAGAGGCCGAGGGGGGCATGCCTCAATGCAAGGAGTCTTTAGGTCACAATGGGGGCCTCGTGGCCAAATGAAGAACAAGGTTGTGTTATGTTTATTCATGACCTGAATTCCTGGACAAGAACAAAGTCTGGTGGAGTGACATATGGCGGAGATACTTTGTACATATTAGGAATGTGAAGAACATTAGGAATAAGGGGGTGGCATCCCAAGAAATCACAAGCAGCAAGTCATAGTGAGTTGGCTCTACATGTATGTTTCCTGGCCAGGTATGTTCCCTATAAAATTCCCTGTAAACATAAATGTCCTATATGTGTCCCCCTTACAGATCAGAAGTCACTCTGACTATTACGTGTCCTCCCTGTTCTCAGTCTTGGGGATACAAGAAGCCTCTCTCCTTCAGGGGAAGACTCTCTCCTTCAAGGGAAGCCTCTCTCTTTTGAATGGGGGAGACAATGTTTAAACGATTAAGTGCCTACAAGACCTGGAGAGTATATAAAGGTAATAATAGTTCTGGAAAGTTCTGAAGAAGGCAGGACTGGAAGTGTCTTTAAGGAAACATAGACATACACTATCTTTACACACTGCAGAGGCTTGGAATAAGGAGTTGGAAAGGAGGAGGAGCAGGAGAAGAAGGAAGAAGAAGAAGAAGAAGAAGAAGAAGAAGAAGAAGAAGAAGAAGAAGAAGAAGAAGAAGAAGAAGAAGAAGAAGAAGAAGAAGAAGAAGAAGATGAAGATGAAGATGAAGATGAAGATGAAGATGATGAAGAAGAAGATCAGGGCAGTTAGGTGGCTCAGTGGGTTGAGAAACAAGCTTAGAAATAAGAGGTCCTGAGTTCAAATGTGGCCTCAGATACATCCTACCTGTGTGACTCAGGGCAAGTCACTTAACTCCCATTGCCTAGCCCTTACTGCTCTTCTGCCTTGTGAGTCTAAAATGGAAGGTAAATGGGACAGCTGGGTGGCTCAGTGGATTGAGAGCCAGACCTAGAGACAGGAGGTCCTGGGTTCAAATGTGGCCCCGGACACTTCCCAGATGTATGACCCTGGGCAAGTCTTGACCCCCATTGCCTAGCCCTTACCAATCTTCTGCCTTGGAGCCAATACACAGTATTGACTCCAAAACGGAAGGTGAGGGTTTTATAAAATGAATAAATAAACAAACAAATAAATGAATGAATGAATGAATGAATGAATGAATGAATGAATGAATGAAATAGAAATAAAATAAAATGGAAGGTAAGGGTTTACATTTTTAATTAGATATCAACTCATTGACAGTACATAAGATGCACTTAAATATTTATTAGTTGATATATTGATATGAAACCGATTCTGAAAAAAATTCCTCTATTTTTTACCAATCCTGAAAGGATCTTGTGTTCCCTCAGAAGGCGCAAACCTCATCATTTGGAAAACTGCACTTCCCTGCATTACTTTCCATTGAACTGTAGCTGTGGACTAAGAAATTAGGGTTTCGAATTTCTAGAATATTGAGGCAAATAAAAAGTTTTCCTTCCACTTTGCCCTGAGCAATAATTTTCCCTTTCCAGAACGCTTAATAAGTTAGTGCTCTAGTCCAGTCTAGTGAATTTGGTGACATCAAGAAAATATTCTAATAGCCATCAACAGGAATCCCCAAAACAATGTTGTGTGTGTAGTTCTGGTTCTGTATGCTTCCCTCTGATATTAATTCAGGACAGATGGAAGTTTTTCCTTTTCTAAAGAGTAAATGTCTCAGAAGGATTTGAGGTAGAACGTGGCACTTTTAAGTCTCTAATATGGCCCTTTCTTCTTCACTGTGATTTTCCTGGTATAAAGAGGTCTTTGACATGTTTTATCCAGTTTGCTCTAAGCCCTTCCTACAGTCGTCTCTAGCCTTCTAGAATCAATCTTTCTGCTCAAAGGTCAGCGTATTCCCAAGACGGAGAATATGACAAGACAATTTGTAGGGCGAGCACGCCGCGACCTCTGAGAGTTAGAGGCTCTCACACAGGTTCTCTGGCCCTAAATAATTTGATAGTTGTTGTAGGCTACCAAAATTGAATCAGTATTGATGGGTTTTGTCAAACAAAAGATTCACATTGTTTATAAAAGCACAAAGTAGCCATTTTGTCATTATACTTAAAATAAAACGTCTTGATTTAGCCCTTAAAATAAATAATCCCTTTTTTATCTGTAATTAATTGTATTCTTAGGCTCTGACTTGATTCTATAACAGAGTACAAATGATTCTATTTGCTTTTCTGTTCTTAATGCACCTCTCAGTACAATTTAACAGAATATATAATTCTTGTTTATATACTTATTCATTGAAAATCCACCGGCTTGCTATGATTTATGAGTCGCAAAGCAATCTTTACTTATTAAAATTATCTATCAAACCCAGCTCTAAATATCCCCCCAAGGCTTTAGGAAGCCAACTGAATGACAGCTTTGGGATTTGTTTCCTAAGAACAGAATAGGCAGACATCGGCAAGTCATTTGTCAAACTGTCAGGTGCTCAGATAGGGATCCCTGTGCAAGTGATGCACATAAGCCCTTTCACCATAGCAGAGGATTCTCTCTCTTGCTTTATGTCTGAATCCTTTACTGAAAGAAGAAGAAAAGAATGCATTCTGCTTAGTTTAAATCAGCCTCATCCTGGAACAAAAACTATTAGGGTGACCTTATGTGTTCTTCAGAAAGTGAGGTCCTGCTTTCAAATTTGATCCATATAAATATTATGTTGGTGATGGATGAAGTCAACAAAAGAATTATCCAAGGGTTGAAGTCCACTATGGTTTATCCAGAGCCCCCAGATTCGAATTCTTTAAAGAAAGCTTTCCTTTTACCAATTATTATTACTCCTTTGCCAATTTGTTAGCCCTGGTTCCATTTTCCATGAATTGGCTGCGTAGGTTTTATTGACAGCTAAGTGATAACCCTGGAGACTAGAAGGATAGTGGTGTTACAGATGGGAAAGGGGAAGTTTAGGAGAGAGGCGGGGTGGGGGAGATAAAAAGTCAAATTTTGGATAGCTCCAGATGGAAATATTAACTCTGACAAATTAAAATTTCTTTCAGTGGGCAAGTGAAAATTGTATTGATAGAATTTTCCAATTAAGCCAAATCAGTCAATATTTATTGAGTGCCTATTACATGTGAGGTACCGAGAAAGTAAAGCTTTTTTGGCCATTCCTGTTATGTAGAGATCAAGTATAGACTTTTCAAAGGGGGCTTATTTCCTTTAGAAACCAAAATAAGCAGGTGCCATGACTAAGGAAAACCAGAATGAGCCCATTCTACATCTAGAAGCCCTGCCCTGAAGAATCCATCAGTCAGGTCCCATTTGATTACTCCTCAACAACAGTTTTAAATCTCAGAACTGCATTTAGCCCAGGGAGCATGGAGTTTGTTAAGAGTTTGAAAGTTGGTCGTCACGTTTAAACTGAAAAATGGTATCTGAAATAACTAGCTTTCCGTAAGAGACTGATTGAGAAAGTTGAGCCACATGTTTATTGGACTGTTCTATGTTCTTTCCTTATCTCAAATGGAATCTTCGGGTTCTAGATCTAGAGCTGGAAGGAACCTCAGAGGTCATTTATTCCAACCTCTTCATAAGACAGATGAGGACACCAAGGCAAAGCCAAGAAGGTGTCATGATTTTCTCAAGGTCACACAGGTAGTACAAGCGCCAGGAGTGAATCTGAATGCAGGTCCCTCATTCCAGAGCCAACGGGCTACACTACCTCTCTGCTTCGCAAATTGTACAGGACTCACTGGATGATGCCTTCTCTGATGTGGGGAGGGAATGCAGGGGCTGATACACTGGTAAATACATTCTCATAAAATGGAAAAAGAAGATGATTTCTATTGGGTCAAATCGATTCTAATTTACCTCAGAGTTGACTTCTATTTCTGGACGATCTGCGCTCAGTTCAGCAGTGACAACAAAAAAGTTGTCGATATCGTATTTTCATTTGAAATCTAATACACAAAAATAGATTCATCTAATTTCATGGATAGCATGTTATGGGGCAGTTTTAGGAAGAAAACGGTTGTATTAACTTGTTCATCTTTTTCTTTCTGAACACAGGATGAAACTCTGGTCTGACAGATTGGTTGAGCTCTAATTTACTTTGTTCATTTTGCTGAAATTGGCCCTATGATTTTGGTAATTATTTTTTGACAGAAGATTTCACCTGGGATTAGTCTCCTTCTAAAAACAAGGCTAGAAATCGTAATTCAATTTACCAAACCAAGACTGTTTGTAAACATAACAGAATCTCTTTGGATCATTCTTTTTTTTCCCTTCCCTCTCTCATCAATCCTTATTATTCTATCCATAAAAAAATCTTATCTTTTTCTTTTCTTTTTTTTTTTGACTCTTTTCCCAGGTAACTTTCTTTTTTATTCTTTTTTTTATTTGGATTAATTTATTTAGTCAATGTAGAACATTATTCCTTGGTTACAATCTTTGGATCATTCTTGAGAAGTTTTTTCCTTATACCAAATTCTAATTTATACTATTTTGTGGTAGTCTATTTTGAACAGCTATTTATCATTTTCATTTCTTAATGTATCTGAAAGATATTTCCTCTTTTTATCATATAGGACTCTAAATGTAATTCAAATTCAGCAATGTGACTCTTTAGTTATAGATGATGTTTCTATTAGTGATCCTAAAGTGTAGGATTAGGAATTGGGAGGATTAAATATTATGTTGTTGTTTATTTTATTAAAGTATTTTGACTTTTGATGAAAACACAACAATTCATGTTAAATTATTTTATTTAGAAGTCAACTGGCTTAAATACCAGCTTTCCCTATTTAAAATGATTTTCCCCTTCTCATAACTGATCTCTTCAATGGATTTTGAACCACAAATTGCAGACTGAGGTTCAAAGTTCATTATGAACTGGACTGGAGGTGAGTTTTGTTTTTGATTTAATGTACAATATATATTCTGGTTCCTCGTGTTTCATTTGAGACATTTACTATGAATACACAGAAACACAAAACTTAGTAGGCAAAAATCTCTTCACTTTGAAAATATTTCAATTGAATTCAACAAATATCTGTTAATTACCTCCTACGTGCAAGGGATCGTGCTAGTTACTGGTGACATAAAGAAACAAAATGTACCAACCCCCCCCCCAAGGGGCTTCAGTTCTCATTACGGTATGGAGGAATACTGAGCATTTTGACCCGGTGCTCCAGCCTCAGCTCTACAGTAAGATGGGGGTCCAAGGAAATGAAGTGAATGGGTTGTAGACTTGGGAGAAGCCCTAAGCAGGAGGTGGGATTTGGTGTCCAGGAAACAGCCATCGGGCAATTGGACTGGAACAGAGTGTGTGTGGAATGGAACCATCTGGAAACAGGTTAGAAAGGGAGGTGGGAGCCAAGGCTGGGAAGGGCTTTTTCATGATCCTAGAGGCAGGGCAGAAGCCATTGAGGGTTTGCTGTGTAGACCAGAGAAGGCAGAGGCTCAAAGCAGCCATATTAGTCAGGAATACAATGCAATAGACACGGTGAGGAGCAAAAAAGGGCGAAATCGTGATTGCAGATATTGTCCAGGTGAAACCAGCAAAAGCACGAGCAACGGATAGGATGTGGGCAGTGAGAGAGAAAGAGGTAGGAAGGCTGGCTGAGGGTGTGGAACTACATGGCTGGAAGATGCGAGTCCCAACAGAAACAGGGACTTTTACAGGAGAATGTTGGGAGCATAGAATGGATTCTGCTTTAGACCTGTTGACTTTGACATGCAGGACAGAGGCAGATGGCACAGTGGATCAAATGCTAGCCCTGAGTCTGGAAGATTTCAGTTCACATCCACCCTGAGACACTTACTAGCTGGGTGACTAAACCTCTGCTTGCCTCAACTTCCTCTTTTGTCAAATGAGGATAATAATAGCCCCTCCCGGGGTTGTTGAGAGCATCCAGTAAGTCATAAAGTGCTTAGTCTGACGCATAGTCAGTGCTCTATAGATGCTCATCATCAGCCTTCTTACTATGATCAGACTGAGGGGAAATCCAGGTAAAGATGTCCAGATAGGCGATTGGTCCTGCTAGTCATAGTCGAGGAGAAATATTAGGAGTAAATATGTAGATCTGAGACATGCCTGACTTTTAGGAGCTGATCAGCTGATCAAAAGTAAGTGGAGAGGGAAAACAGAAGAGGGAAAGGATAGAGCCCTGGAAACAGTTGTCATCATTTTGATGCGTTTTCTTAAAATTCTTGAACACTGTCTTTAATGCCAGCTTTCCTTGTTCAAAGTCAACTGGAATGAGCAACATATTAGAATTTGTTTTACAAAGAAAATTAATTAGATTTTGGGGTTCTATTATATGGAGACTCCTTCCTCTCTCACTCCCTCCCCCAAAAGAGTAGATTAATTTCCCATGGCTTTACCCTCTAACAACATTTTCCTTACGAAATTACTTCAAAACATCAGAAATTACTCTTTGAGATGACTCCTTTTTTAAGACTTCCGGCTCCAACTTCTAATGAATCTATTTCAAGGATCTTTACTGAAGCGTCTTTGGAATTCCTAGATGTGTTGTTAGAAGTCACAGATTCCATTGTCCACTCTCTCACAAATACTAAGTCTGTGGGTTGCAGTTTCTGATTTTCCTTGCTCTTGGCCATCACTGTGTTTTTTTAATGTATGAAAGACTGGAAACAACCTCCTTGATCATGAAAAAGATGACATGAGACAGGATAGTTTAACAAACTGTTCTTTTTTCTTAGCTGTAACTCTGGGAAACTTTCCAACCTCACCATAATCTTGTTTTTCTCTCTCCTCTTCTTTTGTCTCTTTTCTGTGCAGGTGATTTCTATTCCCTCATTTCCAAGCTCCTAGGAGAAAGGGAAGATGTTGTTCATGTGCATAAGTATAACCCTACAGAAAAGGCAGAATCAGATCTGGTAGCCGAAATTGCTAATGTAGTCCAAAAGAAGGACCTTGATTGGTCTGGTACCAGAGAGGGAGCTGACCATAATGTGAGGGGCAATGCTATTCTTGTCAGAGACAGAATTCACAAGTTCCACAGACTAGAATCTACCTTGAAACCACCAGACAACAAACATTTCTCATTACAACAGCCCCCACAAGACGAGGGCACCCAGGAAACAGAGCACACAGGAGGTGGGTTTAGGGCATCTCGTTAGCAATGTAATGTCAATAAGAGTTTCATTCACAAAATCTGAAGGGAATAACAACTGATGAAATAACTAATTTTATAAGAACCCTACTGGTAATGGGAAGCCAGATCCTCCATCTTTCCCTTCCTCATCTTTGATCTATTTCTCACAACTTTGTTTCTAAATATTTGGTAAACTTTTTCTCTTGCTCTTTTTCTGCTCTAGTATGATATGGTGATTCAATTAGACTGTTTAATGAGACATATAATACTTATTATTCATGGCCATATAAATATATTACATATATACTATAATATATCCTAAATTCAAGATGACATGATGAATTTTGGATCCCAGTCATTTAAATTTGTGGATCAAAACCAAGATATCAGCTATATAAAGGGGAAACAAATTTTGAACAAGGAAAAATATTCAAGGAAATGGATTTTTAAGAAAAAATGCCTTAAAAACTAATTGTGTTTTATTTTTAGCAAAAATAAAACACAGTTTTATAAAATAAAACAAAAATGTAGTCTTTAGTTGTTCTAAATCCTGATACTACATTTTAGTGTCACAAATGAAGACACTACCTATACTTAAATATTCACTTCTTAATTCTTAGTTTTAGTCATAATACAATATGATAAAAATTTGAACATTTCTTCAGATGAATTAAGAAATGAGGGTCACAAATAGCTATTAAATATGGACTGCCACAAGTTACCATATTGAGAAATTGGTAGAAGGAGAAAGTTCAACCTCTCAAAAATTATCAAAACACATGATCATATTTACAGTCTAATTGAATTCTAGATATCATATTTAGTATATTTATATATTATAGCATATATACCTTTCTATAAGTTAGATATAAATATAAATATTCATTATTATCTAAATAATCATATTTAGATCATTATAAAAGCATAATGACAGCAACCAAATCTGGATCTACATTTTTGTCTCTCAAGTTTAATTATAACATGAGAATTCTGTTTAAGTGAACTTTTTTCCATTATGCTAAATTAAAAACAATATAAAATAAATCATCTGGTAAGCAAATGCTTAGTATATTAAATGTTTATAGATCCACTTCTTTGACGATAATTCAATCCCTCTCAAAGGAATCTTCAGCCTTTTTATGTGATTGACTTGTAAAATAGAACTTCTTTTTATGAGTTTGACTTCTTCAAAGTTCCATTATCTATTACTATCTTAATGAGAAAATGGAGTACTTCTTTCTGGAGGGACATAAAGCTCATCAATCGCTGTCGTATTTATCTCTTCTGGCCCTGTTAGATTATAATTGACAGTAATCACTTATTCCCTTCAGGTTTCTCTAAGAGGAAGCGATGGGTGCATCACGTTTATCTTGAATCGTATTGTGGTTTCTGTGATATTGATTGTGTTTCATGTTACTTGCTAATGTGGAAAGCCAGATAAACAGCACGCGGAGATTCTCTCTGAAAAAGAACGGTTACCTAGGCATGGCACTTCTCCACGCGAGCTCGAAAAGCAGCGTTGCTTCCCCATGCATTGACATTGCCAAGTAATCTCTCCTGGCAGCCCTGAGTGTATGGCCCATCTGATTTCTATTTGTTATTGAAAATTATAATAGGATATTTGGCTTGTAGGCAAGGCTCAGATCTCTGCCTATTAAGAAGGGCCAGATGGTCCTGAGCCAGCTATTTAGAGGACTCCAAATTCAAACCAACCAGTTCAAATTCAAGCCGAATTAGCCCACTTTTAAGTGTTCTGGAATGTATTAAACACAGCGAACCAAGATCACTTGGAAATGCGATAGCCAACAGAGCAGTTCTGGGTGAGAACAGATATTTGTCCAAGGCATGAATTAGAACTGTAGAAAGGGAAATGGCTTCTTTCATTTGAAATTTCTGTCACCCGTTTCAAAGTAATACATCTGACAATTAACATAAATTTGGAGTGGAAGCCTGAACGTACTGTTTCCTGACACATAGAGTCACCCAAAAAGCTTGAGTGGAATTCATGAGAGGAAGGACGTGGGTTCAAATCCAAGATTTGTCACTCATTACCTATGTCTTCATGGGCAAGTCACAAACTTTCTGGACAAGATGATAGTATTAGTAACTATTTTAAATGCCTGAACTTAAATATATTTGCTTGGAAAAGCTTTTCAACATCCATATAGTCTGAGGAAAAGCACTGGATTGAGTCAGACAAACTAGACTTTCCTATTTTTCACCTGCTTGACCTGTTTTGATGAATTCTTTTATTTCTCTGACCCTGTTTCTTCCTCTTTAAAGGACCTGAGAGCTCTAAAAACTCCTCTGCTTTGTAAAATGATTGAACTATGGAAGAAAAGAAATGCCACCAAGTTTTTTTCGAAACTTTCCTTTTCATTGTCATTGAGGGAATAGCATAGAACTTAATTTGAAAAAGTGACTGACCACAACATGGAATGTGAAGCCTGATTACAAAAAAAGGAACAAGCATTTATTTCTTCATGAAATGATTTAACTTTATTTCATAATTTGAAAGCTTTTAAAAATTGCAAACAATATGACAAACTCTTCTTTATACAGGATTCTTATCCTCTGTTAGCTTTCTCAAAGTTGTATCAGATGTAACTGATATAAAACATACTGTTAATAAGAATCTCATTTCAAAGGTACTTATAACGGAATCAAAGCAGCGATCTCCTGGCATGGAAGCCCCCTGTCTGTCCGTAGTGTTAACTCACAGGTATTTTATTATCATAAAAAGTTGCCTGAATCCTGATAGATTAAGTAACATGCCCCTATTTACACAGCAAATTTGTGTCACAGTCAGAACTTGAACCCAGTCCTCCTATGCACTCTGCTTTTCTGCCTCTATAAAAGATATGCTTTTGTGAGCTCTTACATGAGTGTTATACATAGACCTGACATAGTAAAGATCAGTTCTGTAGTTCTACTTTGCAAAAAAGGCCATGCATGCTGCAATCCAGGAGGCACCAGCTGACAGCATTATCTGAAAGTTAGTACTGGAAAAGTCTGCCTTCGATCTGCCAAGGAATACCAGTTAGAAAGCCACTGAAACAGTAAGTGTGAGCTCTGCTTTCTTGAGAATGGTGATAATTGCCACTTGGCTCTTCTTTATCATTCTGATGGCCATGCAGACCTCCACAGAAGGTGGAGCCAGATTCCCTCCTTTTTGCAGGTCCTCTTTCCTTTCAGCCTTTATCCTCATTGACAAAGATCTCATAAAGAAGAAAAGGGATTTCCTTCCTGTATATGCCAATAGTCTCCAAGGATCTCATCACTTTGGGCATTCTTCCCAACGTCAAAGATTTAATGCATCCACTCTTGCCCATCGTTTGTATCTCTTGGTGTCCTCCCATTAGTTTGTTGCATGCAATCTGCTCATCATGCTGAAGGACTTCCTCATGTTCTCTTCACCTGGTGATGATGCCAGTTGACCATGAGAGCTGTCCCTCACATTCATTCCATCAGCCAGCCATCTTTTTTTGGTCATTCATTTTGATAGACATTGGATGACATCTTTTATATCTCTTCATTTGTACTATTCCTTAATTATAGTGTGTCACCCTCTGCTCATGTCCACTATGCAACTGGCCATGGCCTCTTGGATGATCTTCAGCTGTAGATTTTAGAGGACAAGAGTTCCAATGCCTCACAGCCATACAATGTGATTAGGATAATACTTATATTAAAACATGACCTTTGTTGCAGGAGAATCAACAAAGGAGCATTATAGTTTCCCAAAGGTAATGGTTCAAAAGTTGTAAATATGACTGCATATTATAGTCTGGATGATAGAAAATCCATTTACCTTTGTCATTCCCACTCTGGGAAGTTGGAACAAGTAATTATGAATAATTACGAATATCCTTCAGACCATATTACAATTTTGAGGGGGATTGATGCAATTAGACCACTGTCACCAGAAGAGAAGAGAATCTGAAGGATCTCACTAAGCATATGAAGAATCTCTCCTCGATTTGAATTCCATGAAGAATATCTCCTATGACAGTAGTGAACATCTCTGGCAAGGATGTCACTCTGTTTTATGCCCTAATTGATACCAATGGTCAGAGAATTATCAAACAAAATAATTTTATACTTTTCAAGGAATCTTGTATAATTTTGACATGTGCCTAAAAGACATTCTGCTGTTGAAGACCCTTTAAAGCTGTCTTTTGTATTACCAAATCAATTTTTTTAAATAGTCAGCATTAAAGATAGTTGTATCTTGTATTCTCTATAACTTTTAGCCAACTTGTGTTTGTAAACTTGAAGAAAATCCTGCCAATTCTCATCAAAGATGCTTTCATTGAGTATGTAGATTGTACTCAATCTGGAAAGTAGGTATTAGATCAATAGTAACTGATAGTCTCACAGTTTATTTTTTTGGTAATATAAAGTCTGAGGGATTCTTTTATTCCCTTGTTATTTTCTCTTCCTTAAGATAGATATTTAAATAACTAATTCCTTAGTGTCCTAAAATTGTGTCACTTTCAGCACTGATATCCCCTCTGTGTATATTTTTATAGCTGCTTTCCCCATCCTTGTTTTCTTTTTTAGTGGCATCTCTACTTCCTCCAGAACCACATCTGGGATTGTGATAATAGAGTACAAAACATCATGTCCACCATCCTAGATAGTGAAAAACATTCATTATTTTTTAAAAAATCTTTTCAGATCATTTCCAAATATTTTCTATTTGTTGTTTTTCCAGTTTTATCTTTGGAATGATTTTGTCTAATCATATCTTTTGCCATGAACTTGTTTTTTCTCCACTGATTTTCTTTTTTTTTTTTGAGACAATTCTGATTATAATCATCTACTATCCTTCACTATAAATTTTTATAAGTAAATTTGCATCTCATACATATATTGTCAGTGGATGCCTTTTTTGTTTGTTTGACAAGTTGATTAGTGTTTTCTAAGGAATTTTAATATAATTTTGACTTTTTCATAATGATAATTGATTCACCCTGGTTAAACTTAAGTAGGAAATAGTTATAATTTTCCCCAGTGAGGGGAAGAAACATTTCAATAATTTTATTAGGTCATATTGGGGTTGATTTCATTACATATCCTTTTTATTTTCCGCCTTGAATTGATTTAGTTCTTTTCTCTCATAAATAAATGATCTGCCTGTATACATACAGATGTATCAGGAATAATTACCCTATCAATAACAAGTCATTTCCTATTGAAAATATAGTTTCAATTTAATGATGTAATGTTATTTGGTGATCAGTGTTCTTAAAGTCACACACATATTTGTGTATATATATTTGAGACCTGGACCTCTATTAAGTTCACAAGTCTTTAAGCTTTCTCATTTCTTCCTTAAACCATATTTTCAGAATATTTTTCACAATCTTTGACTATCCATACCTTTGCATTAGAATGGTAGATTTTTAGCATATATATTCATTTCAGTTGGAGTGCTTTATTAAGTTCTTGATAAAATTCCTTTACCTCTTCTTCCTTGACAATAGATATTGGCATCAATGCTGCAATTGTTTATATGTTAGATTTTTTGCAATTATTTATCATGAAAATATCATGCACTATAAGATGAGAAAAGATCACATGAAATGATGTTGCTTGTTTATTTTAGATTCATGGGCAAATCATTTTGCCAGTTCTTTTATTAATCCTCTAAAACCAACCTGTGATCCATTCTTCCACTTAGTTTCCTTTTGTCCTCTACTTTGATTTATGTGGTACAATTCAATTCCTCTAATAGAACTTTCATTTGACAAGAATCTCATGTTTAAAGTAAAAACATCTGTCACTATCCATAGATGACCTAAAGACTGTGTGATTCTATTTCCTCTGTCCCTTTTCTGCAACTCTACCATCATTGCTGCCAAGGTTAGAACAGAATCTTAGAGAACCTGGGGCCATTTTGTGATTTTCTCTATTGGATTACCAAAGGATCCATCACTAAGTGGCTAGTCTTCAAATGATGAACCTCTTCATAATTATGTAGCAAATCCCCAGAAAACAGGCATAATCTGTTACCAGGACCATACTTGGAAGCATTCTAAGGAATGTATCTGTTGTATTAGTCTAGCCTATGTGAGCCTCGAGTAAGAACCATTAAATAGTAGATCATCAATGTAGGACTTTGTGAGAAACAGAATCCTTTAAAAATAATCATTTGGGGTCAGCTGAGTGGCTTAGTGGATTGAGAGCCATGCCTAGAGATGGGAGGTCCTTGGTTCAAATGTGACTTCAGACACTTCCTAGCAGGGTGACCCTGGGCAAGTCACTTAACCCCCATTGCCTAGCCCTTACCACTCTTCTGTCTTGGAACCAATATACAGAATTGATTCTAAAATGGAAGTTATGGATTTAAAATTTTTTAAATAATTTATAGGTTTTTCCCTAACAGTACTTTTATGAAAAAAAAAAGATTTTTCTAACCAATTTATTACAAACTAACAAAGATAAAAAATAATAGTTGATATTTTAAGTCATGACAGCAAACTATCATAATCACTATAATTTGTTTTCATTTTCATTTTCATTTCTAAACTCTCTCCCTTCTCCTGTTCCCCTCTCCTACCCATTGAGAAGGCAAAACATGTGATACTCATACCTATGAAGCATGCAAAACATATTTTCACATTACATTTTATGTTCTGTGTTCATTACATTATGTTATGATCATCATTACATTTTATGGTCCTCCAAATCTGTGTGATTTTCATGGATTTTCATGCATTTTGTATATATGTGTAATGTGAAAAATATTCAAATTTATGGACTTGAGAAGCAAATGTATTATTCCCAAACTTCATGTGCTTAAAATTCTTCTTTTAATACTTCCTTTACATTTACATGACATAACTTAAAAATCTTTAATTTGCTCTGATTCTAGTTGTAATACATTTTCCTCTTCAAAAGAATTCGTTTATGTAAAACGAAATACATAGAAGACCACAAGAACATGTAGACGACTAGAAAGAAGACTGAGTTTAGCTCATGTGTAATTGACTTGTTCAGCATATATTAAATTTCCCTTGTTATCAAAACTATACGGTTACATTTATGTCTATCACTTTTGATAAGCAAACACAAAGCTTGCCTATATTTAAGTTCTACTATTCTCATTACAGATGCACATTGTTGTTTTATTTCACCTTATTTTTTTTGAGCAACTTTCCCTCTCCATCTATTGGCTATGATATTTTAACACTATCTTGATCTTACTTGTTCTTGCTTCAGATATGATGTTTCAAGGTAATTTCTGTTGACATGCCATTCTCTAAATAATGTAAAATAAAGTATCCCATTGGACCAAATTTCTATCTTTTGAAAATGATGTTCCCAACCTTTTCAATTCTCCAAGCCCCAAATCACAATTGATGTTAAACTTTCTAATTTTTCTTTATTAATAGAATAAACACATAAAATATTAGTGTTCAAATATTTGAAATTAAATAAAATTTGAAGTAGGATTAAGAAAAAAGAAGAAAAAAATTTAGATGTTTCATGATCCTAAATTGTCATAACACCCTTTTTGTCTTACTCAAACACAAAACAAGACTTAAAGTTCTTCTTGTTTCATCTGTAAATATTTGTTTTGTTTCATTATAGTAATTACTATGACTTCTGAAAAATATCATCATCTCTGACTGAAATGAAGTATACTTACTTCAGTGGAGAAAAAAATTGGAAATATGTAAGAAGAAATTATAATTTATTTTTATTTTATGGACTTTTACCAAATTTGAGTCTAAAAAGAGTCATTCAATATGAAATCTAAGTGAGAGTTCCATCTTTAAAAGGAGAATTTATTGTGTTTTAGGGCAATGATTGCCCTTCTAAAGGATAGCAGATAATTATAATGAGAAGCTGGTATTGTTTCTTTAAATAATTTTCTTCATTTGTTGTATATGTTCAATAATCTCTTTGAGATATAGTATGAAATTTTATCATCTGTCCCTAATTTTTTTTAAATTAAAACTAAAACTTTTAAATTAATAGTATGGAATATAAAAATTATACTTTCCCCTCTATGACTGATAAAAGGTCTCTCCTGAGAGCTATAAAAATTATTCATCATAAAATATGTCAAATATGCCACAGAAGGAAAAATGTATATGAAGTTGTGGATGTGTTGTGTTGTCACATGGTTATTATAAATTTTTAAGAGTTTCTAATGAGGGGGCAGCTGGGTGGCTCAGTGGATTGAGAGTCAGGCCTAGAGATGGGAGGTCCTGGGTTCAAATCTGACCTCTGAAACTTCTCAGCTGTGTGACCCTGGGCAAGTCATTTAACCCCCATTGCCTAGCTCTTACCAGTCTTCTGCCTTGGAGCCAATCCACAGTATTGACTCCAAGATGGAAGGTGAGGGTTTAAAAAAAAAAAGTTTCTAATGAACCATCTAGCAATAATTACTTCTTCCTGTTTGCTTTGATTTTCTAATAGTATTTTCCCTCTGAGATTCTCTCAAATTCAGATTGCTTCACAAACATTAAGCTGGGCTTGCATAAGTGATTCAGGTAACTGACAGGAATCAGGTAAACTGGCATGCAGACATGTGATTATTTGCCCAGTTCATATGGAAGAAATGTTTTATAATGCAGGATCTTCCGGTTCAAGTCTTCTTTCTTGACCTGGAATAATAATAGTACCTACCTCAGAGAATTTGGGGCGTAATTAAATTGAGACATAATGTACATACAGCATTTTTCAAACCCTTATTGCTATATAATGAGGTGTTTTTACTGTCTAAAATAATATTCAATTTTGAATTTTCCCTAGTTTCCATGTTACAAATTTGAAATGAGAACAGAAGTTTTTCACCTTGAAATTTTATTTAGTAAAGGAATAAAGTGCAATGAAACTTCATTAATAGTGACTACCTTTTGATAAGAGTAAATACAGTGGAATAGGAGAAATACTTCAGTAAGAAACTCTATACCCATATCCTGCCCTACCCAACCTATTTGAATACTTGAAAAATTGGTGGCATGAAATAACATCAAAGAATTACATGATACGAGTTTGAAAAAGACTTGAGGCCATCTAGGGACAACCCCGTGTCTTATTGGTGAGGAACTGAGGTATAACGAGACTAAGTAATTTATTCCAAGTTAAACAAGTAATAAGTAGCAGAGCCAGGATGGGAACTGAAGTATTCTGCCAGGAAATATACCCATCTTTCTACTGCCTCCATTTTTAATCCTGAGTCAATCGAGCCAGGTATGATAGTGAGAATAGTAGCTGTAATTAATATTGATATTAAAGCCAAAGACATTTCTGCTCACTAATTAAACCATCATACCAATAAGTTCAGAATTCTTGTCTAGTGTCTAATGAAGAAGAGATTTTTAAAATTAGTTATTTTAGGTCATTCTTTCTCTTAGTATCCTAAAAGCAAGTAAACTTTTCCATCATTCATGCCATATATAAGTTTCTTCTCCATTCATGCAGAAATGAAATCCCGTGCCTATAAAAACTGTTTCTCATTTAGTGAGATTCCCCATAGTTTTTGATAATTATTGTCAGTTTTTGTGAAAATTCACTCTCAATATGTTCTCTTTTCTAAAAGTTATCTAAACCCTGTTTTGCTTCTATTCGATACTTTGTGACATTTTGTCACATATCCCAGAGGATGAATAGGACGAATGATGTTCAAATTATTACATGTTTACCTTTTTTATATCTTATAAATCTTCTATATATATATATATGTGACCTATGTATATGTCACATGTTTTGTGAGGAAAGCGATCGAAGTGATGAGTTCAGATGAGCTTTGATGCCTGCTATAGATCACAAAGACTTGTTCTATACGTTTCACTAATTTGCATAGATGCTCAGTAATTGTCTCATCAATTATTTTTCACTCGAATTTAGGGAAAGTGTTAAAATTGTACAGAGAGTTTAATAAGTTCTGTTCCATTAATTCTCCTGCTGCAGAAGATGATGGAAACTAAGGAGAGGACCTCTACCCCCATCTGAAAGTAACTGCCCAATAGAAATAACACTAGTACAGTGGATCGTCAGTGAGTAATTGATGGTTTATAATTCACAGGCATCGGACACCAAGTAAATGAGAAGCCATGCCCTACTAGTAAGCAGCCATGCCTGCATTCCCGTTTTCCCTATTTTCCCATCAGATTTTTCAACTTCAGGCTCATTTGATAGAATCATTTAAGGAACTCAATTCCAGAAAACTCTATATTGAGCTTATTTCAGACAAATGTCATGTTCTAGAAGGAGGCCGATTGAAAATGTCGAAGGGGAGCTTACTAAACTGGTCTTCGACAACTCAAGAGAACCAGGTGATGTTTGTATGTTATGAAAAGGAAGGGAGGCTTGTTGTATCTCATAATACTAGCTAGTCCGCTTTTTTGTACTTTAAGTTTTATGAAGCACTTTACATGTCATAACTCAGCTGAGCCTCGCAATAACCTTGTGAGGTAAGTCCTCTTGTCCCCGTCTTGCAGATGAGGCTCAGAGAGCTTACTCGACTTGCTCATGGTCACCCAGCTAGTCAGTGTCAGAGGTGGGATTCCCACATCATTCCTCATTCCAAGTCCGACACTGCCCACTTTATCCCACTCCCCCGTTGTGGTTCACGATGCCACTGGCTTATGCATGAGTTGCATTTTATCAAGAAGGACGTTCCTTGATTAAATGTAACGGCCAGTCTTGCTGCGGGAGGACCAGTGATGCACGCTTCCCTCCTCTCAGTAGAGAAGTGGTGGACTCCAGGTACGGAATGTTGCCTCTGTGATCAGGTGCAGTTGCGGTGATTGTTTTAACGATTCTCTTTGTTCAAGGGAGAGTTCTAGCCACATTTCTTGGAACTGGAAATGCAGAAAACGAAACCTAAATAAAACATTTTAAGCTAATAAAATGATATTTTTTGCCTGATTTTTCTTAGTTTCCATGCATCTAGTGGTATTGTTGCATGTATCAAAAATTATGTTGCTCGTACAGTCATGACAAACCCTTGTGGCTTCCTGGTAACTTTATCTCCTGTGTCAAATATATTCACTTATTTTTGTAGACTTCCATGTGGAAGAGGCACTGGATTGGCCCGGCGTGTACCTCCTCCCAGGACAGGTTTCTGGAGTGGCCCTTGACTCCGATGGCAACCTGGTTATTTTCCATAGAGGTGATCACATTTGGGATGGCAAGTAAGTAAATAAATAAGTAAATAAGTAAAAGCTTTTGTAAGTTGAATTGAAAGGAAATTTGCCTTTATCATTTTCCTTAAAATGTGCATGAGCTGGTGAGACCAGTTACCCAATTTCCCTGCCCTTTATTTTCATTTCAATTTTCTTTTCGAGGTAAAATCCTATGTGATCAGTATATCTGTAAGCAAGGTGATGCAGAAAACAATTAACAACAACAATAACTAGCATTTATATATATAACATGCCTCTTTGTTGCCCAGGGTGGTAATAAGTAGTGGAAAGAAATTGGACACAACTGTGTGTACCGGTAATAAAAAAATTATTATCCTTCTTTTCATGGAAAGTAAGGAAAATATTTATCAAAATAGAAAAACATTTATTTAAAATCAAGTTTTCATTTTATATCCAGTGGGAAGATGGGGGCATTCTGACTACAAACAAGAGAAGCCAAGGCAATAGCATTACTACTGACCTAGTTTTAGGAATGATAGCTGTGGCAATCAACAAGAAAAAACTTAAAGGAACAAGCACTGATGAAGAGAATTCAGGACTTCAATGGATCTTGGGTCATCGATATGAATATTCTTTCCCTTGCTGCCAGGGAGACTTTGATCCATCCATCACTTTCCCTTCTGTCCCACAGATCCTTTACAAATGTTCTACTCAGAGGGCTGATGGCCTTCCTTTAGATGTCTTCCTTTACAGTCTGAGAACTCGGGATATCTATCATTCACTGTGTGAAGAGCCTTTTCAGATCATACATTTCCTTGATGCCATCCCACACACAATGTCTTACATATAGGTCACTGCTGGAAATACCTTGCAGCCCACTTTCTCTCCCTGTGTGTCTCCTTTCAGTCTATGGTCTTCACATTCTTAGCAGATTCACAGATATATGGCATCACCTCAAAGCTATTGGTGGTAAAACAAAATAAAACACAAAGACAATGAGGGTGTTTGTGCTTGGGAAGATCTCGGGACACTTGAAAGCGCTGCACAAGTCATCAGGATCAACTTAGCCTCCCCTCATCCTGATTTTCAGTTCTGGTCCCAGTTTATTCTCTTCCTCCAGTGTCTATCCTCAATGGAACTGCTGATGTGGTAAATACGTGAACTGGCCATTCACTGCCGTCATCATTTTTTCAAAGGACGTTTTCCATCCACAAAGTTTCCCTTCGGTGGGTTATTCTGCCAGTTTCCCTTTAGCAAACCTGGCTGCCATTGAGGAAGACAAGCAATCCTGTACCATTTTCCTTGAGACTCCCTTTTGGAAGAGCTGTGAAAGCTGCCTTTTGGTCTACTGATCAGAAAGGAATCGGCGGGCTCTATAAGAATCTGCTTTCTCCATCAGTGACAGTAACACGACCACAGCTGTGGTCTGGAGAGCTCGCCTCGGACATTGGGTCTGAGGGCATCAAAATGATGTTTGAGATGAAGTCTGGGAGAGAACAAATACACAATGAGGAAGTCTGCTCAGGAAATAAAGTCCTGAAGACCCTGAGCCATGGAAAACGCTCGACTGCTGAGTGAACTGTTCATTGCCGATCATGTGTCCATTCTATCATTGGTGGATCTCTGTGAGAATTGTTTACTCTGTATCAAAAGTCGTCTTGGACTCGAAAAAGGACCAGGCAGCTTTGTGCGGATGATTGTCTATAGCGAGCCATAGTGCTTTAATGATGGGATTGACTACAAGGCGTACAAATTCAATGCTCTCCTCTTTGTCGATCGGAAAGAAGAAATCAAAACCTCTCAATCTGATGATGTCTAATGGCATATACAGAACATTTAACTGTCTCAGCAACCAAAGAGGTAGACATTAAAGTACTACATGGGAGACCAACTCTGAAAATCAGCGTTTTCAATAGCATTAAGTAAATTATCTCAATGAATACCGTCTATGATAATGGCACAATAGATCACTTCTTGGGCATTGATATATGCACACACACACACACACACATATGTATATGTTGACTGTAAAGTCACTTCAAGAGAAATTTAAAACAAATTATTGAAGGGGTATTGACGTCTGTGATCAGGGGAGTCAGTGTAGCGAAAATGAGATTGGAACTAATGCATAGCCTGAATGCGAGGTCAGGAACGTCTGTTGCTTCCTCAGTCTGTAGAATTCTTACCCAAAGTTGGTTTTATGCTCATTGGCTTTGAGAGGGGCGTATAGTAGCATCTTGTTACAGAGATGCAGTCATTGTCCTTTTGATAACCATTTCTGCGTATAAAGCTAGCACACTACTAACGGAGCATCATTCCCCCAGGAGGGTTTGCTGCAGTGAGTGCTCTCAGTGCTGTGTTCAGATCATTCTGCTCTGGGTTGGGGCACCCGGGCCAGTTGTGATCACGGCTCCAGCTGTAATACCACCGGAAGTTAGGGGGAGTTCAGAGAACATTGACTAAACTCCCTGCTGCACAAGGCTTACTAAGCACAGCTGAACCTGTTGTCTACGGAAAGTGTGTGAGACACAGATAAATAATGTCGGCTAAAATAAAACCTGAGTTTATTAACAAACATGAGGTTTGAGCGTAGAGGAGACATGTGCACAACTCACATGCCGCTCACTGGGATGGGTGATGAGTGCAAGGAGGGAAAACCTGGTAGAAAGCTCGTGTCCAGCGTGTAATCAGGAGGCTTAAACTAGACTCGTTATAGTCGTATAGAAAAGAGAATCCGTGTAGGAGACACGGAAGGGAAACTCCTCAGTGCTTGGTAGCCGATGTAGTGCCGGCTAAAGGAGACCGCAGACTCAGCAGGGACACATTTGGCTGTGTGTGTTATGGTATCAATAGTTCTGATACCGCGTTACTAAAAAGGGTCTGTGGGCTCACCCCACACACTCCTCCTTTCAATTATCTGTAAACACCTCAAAACAGTCTTCTGACAGTTTGTGATCGGATTCTCTCTCCTACCTAGCCCACACCAAGGTGGTAGGTAAATGGGATCTTAGAGCTTATACCGTGCTTTCTTTGGTGCAGTATCTATTTCCATATTCCCTCTGCGGGGACAGAAGAGACGTATGGCAGGACAACTTTAAACACTCATGACAGCCTCCTTAATGTGAAATGAGCTCCGCCATCTATTCCAGCCTGGCCATTTACGGGTTACGGGTCCTTTCCTCCTGTCCTCCCTTCTTTTCACTCCTATCACTAGTCCATCTTTTCCTTATGTTTTCGTCCTGTCTCCATCCACTATCTTCCTGTTCAAGGAAAAAGAAAGCAACTTGCCAGCAATGTTTAGAACCTGCTCTGAAATGTGGCACGCTTTGACTTTGAATCGACCATCGATACAATGACTCATTCGAAGACATTTTGTCAATTCCGATGAGAACCAGCCTTCCAGAGAAATCTTGAGCCTTTTCATCTTGAAGCCTGGAAAGAAGAGCATCTCCCATTGCAAAGTGTCCCGTCACGCTGCTATCAGGGTGAGGTTTGGGAGATGACGTTACGTGGGGACGTCCCCTTCCATCAGGGAAGGGAAGACGTTGCCCTTGGGACGTCCGGCTCCTCTAATGACTGCAGCGATCCCTGCGGGGCTCAGAGACTCATACACCACACTTGCACATACTTGGAGGTGGTGGAAGGGGAGTCCCCAAGGCCATGGCCATTAAGTGCACAGACTCCTCTCCCGCAGAGCTCCTCCTTCCCGCGGGGGCTTCCTGACCGGACCTTCTCCCAGGACATTTCCCTAATCTAAACCTAACAAAGGCTGCTTCCACGGGGAGGGAGTCATGTGAAGGATCAATACGAGCTTGTCTTGGCAATGCTTCCCAGGGACGCTGGCCAGCGCTCCTATGAACGTCTCTCACGTGACCACGAGTCCCGCCTCCCCCTTCTCCCTCACCGGATGGCACCGTGCCAGGCTGGCAGGAACGTTTAAATCGGCTCATCGAAATGGTTCTTCATTTAACTCGCATTTCCTTCCGCTCCTCCCTTGCCTACGTGGCTATTTTAGAGCTTCCCCAATGAAGGGGGAACTGCTAGTTCCAGAAGGTGCCATGAAATTTTAAAGAGCCCTTTTCTCTGCCGGAGCATTAGTACAGCTCGCCAGCGCTGGCCCTTCGAAGTTTAAATGCCCCCCAGCAGGGATCAGAGAGTCCCTGCACACCAACAGCTGTTCCTGGGCCCCTGACGTGAAATCATCACAGCTGTCTGGGATCATACCTTAAAGAGACAGCCCTGTCTACCTGGTAACCCAATGGGCGACCCCTTGACTTCTATAGGGGGGTTCCAGGGTCTCCAGTATAACTTTTCACCCTCTCTCTTGAGATCTTAGACTTGGAAGAGGTTTTAGACATGATGGAATCATAGCACAGAGTCAAGAAGGACCTCAAAGATCATCTAGTCTAAACTTCTCATTTTACAGTCAAAGATTCAGGAGGTGGAGGGAATTGTCCCTGCTCAAACAAGGAGTTAGGGGCAAGAGGTAGGATTCGAACTCACAAACTTTAACTCCAGAACGACAGGACCTTCTATTTTTGTTTTTAAAACTCTTACCTTCTATCTTGGAATCAATACTAATTATTGATTCTAAAGCAGAACACTAAGGGCTAGGCAATTGGGATTGTCACTTGCCCAAGGTCATACATCTAGGAAGTATCTGACGTCAAATTTGAACACAAGACCCCCTATCTTTTGGCCTAGCTCCCTATCCACTGAGCCACCTAGCTTCCCCACTCCTGAAACTACAGTACTTTTTACTATACTACACTATCATCTAGTTCAGCCTTCCCTCCCAATATAGTAGTCTAGCTATAATATTCCTAATGGTGATCCAGTTTCTTTTTTTCTTTTGTTTTTCCATGAACTTGATAAATATTAAAAAAGTGAACATTTCTATATTCAAAGAACAGAGAATAGAGGCCCACATACGAAACTGTGAATCTCCATTACATGCAGCTTTTGAAACGTGTATGCTTCTAATTTAACCTGGTGATTCCACCATTGCTTTGCTTGCCCAGGTCCCATTCTGCATTTTCTTTTGCTCCCTCATTTGTGTTGGATCTTTTCTTTCCTTCTTTTTGGAATGATCACTAACCCTACTTCTTTTCCAAATCTTCCTATCCAGCAGGAAATGAATATGCTTTTCAAAATAATTTCCTCCCTCCCAGATGTTTCCCCTCCACAGGAAGGCAGCCTTATACATAGGCTGTACTTACATTATCTTATACATATATCCCTGTTCATCCTGTTGTAAAACAAGACACATATTGCTTCTACTAGAGAAGAAATTCATGGAGGAAATAAAGTGAAGAATGGTGAGTCTCCATCTGCATTCAGATTTCATCAGCTCCTTCTATGGCAGTGAATATCCTTTCTCACCATAAGTCTTTGGAGTTGTCCTGGATAATAGTCAAAATGCCCAATGACTGGAACTGCTACTGTTCTACAAAAAACACTACTACTGTTCGAGAAAGCCTATTGAATTGTTAGAGCTCCCGATTTACAACATTTTCCTTATAGTGAATAAAAAGTCCCTTGTCATTTTTACTAATTGGTTATCATTTTGCCATCTATAGAAAATGCAGAATATTTGAAGATCTCTAAAATATGTCTGTGATTCTTCTTCAGTCTAAGTATACTTTGTTTTCTCAATTATCCTTATAATCCGCTGAGATCATTTCCAGATCCTTTTCCATTTTAATGACCTTCCAGTGGATGACTTTGAGTTTGTCAATGTAGTGCCTAGAACCAACACAATAATATTGGACAGCGATGCTTTTAATTCCTAAGTTAAGGAGACTTTACTTATGCTAATGTAACCTGAGGATTCCTTAGCCCCTGCAGCAGCTATTTGGCAGTTGAGCTTTGATAGCTAAGCCAATTTTTATGTAACTGATGCTTGAGTATAAGAGCAGTGTGGTACAATGGAAAGGTTGCTAACAGGAGCCTGGGAAGCTCTAGACCTAAGCTCAAATTCCCACTCTGATGCTTACTACCTCTGCCATCACACAAACCTAACATAGACTCACCATACATATATACAAGATCAATGAAAATGATCACAAATTAGCAATAGACTAGTATTGAGGGACATGTGTAGAAAACACAGGTTGCCAAGTCAACTCATGCTTCTATGAGGTGAGCTCTATAGGAACTCAGGAAGAACTGCTAAGCATCCTTTCTCTTCTTGTAGTATCCTGATATTGCTCTCCTCCCCCACCCTGGAGACAGCATTTCAGCTAACTGATTCATAGCTAGGTGCATTGGTTCTGCTCCTTTCCTAAGATTTTTAAAATTAATTTATTTAGTCAATTTAGAACATTATTCCTTGGTTACAAGAATCACATTATTTTCCTCCCTCCCCTCTCCCCACCCTTCCCGCAGCCAACACACAATTTCATTGGGTATTACGTGTGTCCTTAATTAGAACCTATTTCTATGTTGTTGATATTTGCACTAGGATGTTCATTTAGAGTCTACATCCCCAATCATATCCCCTTGACCCATGTAATCAAGCAGTTGTTTTTCTTCTGTATTTCAACTCCCACAGTTTTTCCTCTGAATGTGGATAGTGTTCTTTCTCATAGATCCCTCTGAGTTGTTCAGGATCACTGCATTGCCACTAATGGAGAAGTCCATTACATTCAATTGTATCACAGTGTATCAGTCTCTGTGTACATTGTTCTCCTGGTTCTGCTCCCCTCACTCTGCATCACTTCCTGGAGGTTATTCCAGTCCCCATGGAATTCCTCCACTTTATTATCCCTTTGAGCACAATAGTATTCCATCACCAACATATACCACAATGTGTTCAGCCATTCCCCAACTGAAGGATATCCTTTCATTTTCCAATTTTTGGCCACCACAAAAAGCGCAGCTATGAATATTCTTGTACAAGTCTTTTTCCTTATTATCTCTTTCGGGTACAAACCCAGCAGTGCTATGGCTGGATCAAAGGGTAGACCATGTGCTGCTGAAAAGGTGTATTCCTTTTTATCCTTATTAATTTTTTCTCTACATATCTACTAACTCTAATTTTTCTAAGATTTCATTCACTTCTCTTACCTCTTTCTTATTTATTTTTTGGTTTGATTTTTCTAGTTCTGATAGCGGAAGGTTCAAGTCTCCCACTAGTATAGTTTTTCTATTTCATCCTTGAGCTCTGCTAGTTTCTCCTTTAGGAATTTGGATGTTATGCCATTTGGTGCATACACGTTGAGTAATTATATGTCCTCATTGTCTATACTGTCTTTTATCAAGATGTAATTACCTTCCCTATCTCTTTTAACTAGATCTATTTTTCCTTTGGCTTTGTCAGATATCATGATTGTGACTCTTGCCTTCTTATTATCAGTTGATGCCCAATAGATTTGGCTCCATCCTCTTACTTTCACCCTATGCGTATCTACCTTCCTCATGTGTGTTTCTTGTAGACAGAATATGGTAGGGTTTGGGATTCTAATCCACTCTGCTATTTGCTTGAGTTTTATGGGTGAGTTCATTCCATTCACATTTTGATTTATGATTACTAACTATGTATGTCCCAGCATTTTGATTTCTACTCCTTGTCCTGCCTTTTCATCTTTCACTATTTCCTTCTACACCAATGTTTTGTATTTAATCAGTCCCCCTAATTCCCACCCTTATTTTACTTCCCTTTCTACCCCCCCTTCTTATTTCCCCCCCCTTATTTTCTTTACAGTCTTTTTAAACTGCCCCCACCCTCTCCCTCCCTTGTACTGTTTCCCTCCCCACCAGTCCATTTGTTACCCTTCTACTTCTACTTCCCTATAGGATGAAAATCAATTCTCTATCCCAATGGATTGGATAGTTCTTCCCACTTTGAGTCAATTTCAATGCACGTAAGAGTTGAGTACTGCCTGTCTCCAACCTCTACCCTTCCAGTGAATTAATGTTCTCCCCCCTCTTGCCATGAGCTTCTTTGTGATATATAAATTTACCCCCTTTTGTTTCTTTTCCCATTTCTTTTAGGATTAAACTCTTTTTTTTTTTAGTTCTAGTTGCAACTAGACTAAAAAAAGAGTTTGTCACTGTTCCCTCTAAGTGTAATTCTTATAGCTGCCCAGGTGATAATAACATTTTTTAAGAGTTACCAATGACCTCTTTTCTTATAGGGATACATATCATTTTAACTTATTGGGTCTTTTTTAAAAAAAAAAAGGATTTTTTTGTTTGTTTTTGTTTTGTTTTTCTTTTTTCCCTCTTTTTAAATTACTTTTTGATGATTCTCTTGAGTTCTGTGCTTGGGCATCAAATTTTCTATTCAGGTCTGGTTTGTTCTTTACAAATGCTTGGAATTTTATTTTGTTAAATGACTATACTTTCCCCTGTAAGAATATAGTCAGTTTTGCTGGGTAGTTTATTCTTGGTTGTAGACCTAGTTCCCTTGATTTCTGGAATATCATATTCCATGCCTTTTGATCCTTCAGTGTAGGTGGAGCCAGATCCTGTGTTATCCTCACTGTGGTTCCATGGTATCTGAATGTCTTTTTCTTAGCAGCTTAGCAGCTTGTAATATTTTTATCTTGGTCTGATAGTTCTTAAATTTGCCTCTAACATTCCTGGTGTTGTCAGTTGGGGATTAAGTATAGGAGGTGATCTGTGGATTCTTTCAATATCCGCTTTTCCTTCTTGTTCTAGAATATTGGGGCAGTTTTCTAGGATAATTTCCTGTAGTATGATGTCTAGGATTTTTCTTTTGTCATGGTCTTCTGGTAGACGAATGATTCTTAAGTTGTCTCTCCTGGAACGATTTTCTAAATCTTCTGTTTTCTTAATGAGATGATTCATATTTTCCTCAATTTTTTCATTCTTTTGATTTTGTTTTATAGTGTCCTGCTGTCTTGTGAAGTCACTTGCTTCTAATTGTTGTATTCTGGTTCTTAAAGACTGGATTTCATCCCTGGCTTTTTGGTCATCCTTCTCCTTCTGGTCTGATTTTCTTTACAGGTCATCTTTCATCTCCTTTGCCTCATTTTCAAACTGATTAATTTTGTCTTTCAAGACACTGTTTTCTGTTTCCAGGTGACTTATCTTGCTTTTAAAGTTGTCTTCAGCCTCTCTTAATTGTCTTTTGAATTTTATTTTGAGTTCTTCCAGAGCCTGTATCCAATTCACTGGGTTTTCCCTTTTTTTTGCTTGTTGTTCCCTCATCCTTCTCTGTCCTGTTTGCTCTTTATTGCCTGTACAGAAGCTGTCGATTGTAATTTCTTTTTTCTTTTTCTGTTGTTTGCTCATGTTTACCCCTTCTTTACTCCCTGCTTTTTCTTTTTTTTTTTGTGGTTTTGGGCTGTTCTTTCTGCCTTCACCCTTGGAGTTTTGTCAGTAAATCTCTCAGTACTGTCTGTGGGGGAGGGGTATTGGAGCTTGAGCTTCTCTTCCTTTGGAAGAGTTGGAAGCTTTGATGGGATTAAGTCCATCAATCTGTGGGGGAGGGGTTTTGGAGCTTGAGCATCCACCTCCTCTGGAGTCTTTGATGGGATTAAGTCTGGCTGGGTTGCTGGATATGCAACATGTGAGATAAAATCTGGGGAAGGGGGTTGGGCAACATGGAGTGTCTCCTCTGCTGCAACTATGATTTCTGCTCTGCACTCTCCATTTCTCCTCTGTCTGCTTCCCCACTGACTGTGTTGGATACCCTGAGCCTGGCACAGTTTTGACCCCAAGGTACTCCCTCCAGACTAGAGCCTTTGCCTGCCCAGAGGTTCTAGCTGCTGCTGGAGGCTTAGTGTTCTGTGTGGGGGCGGAATCCCAGGACCTTCCGTCTTCCTTCCCCTTAAACCAGGGTGTTCTCGAATTGGCTCTGTCCTGTTGTTACATTTGATTTTTATTCCCTTAGGAGCATTTAGTTTGCAATAAGTAAGGAAGGGTTTTCAGAGGTCTGAATGTTTGCTGCCTCTATGCTTCCATCTTGACTCCGCCTCCTTTCCTAAGTTTAACGACCAACTGCTGAATTTAATTCTCCCTTGAATCCATAGTTGGCTTTTTCCCCTGCTGCCAAAGATCACAAAATTTTAGTTGCTTCCTGCTTTGAATGTTGGCACCACTCATCTGTTTGCACAGTAGCCATTTCTGCTCCCTGCCAAATACTGTGTCTCTTACTAGGCAAATAGTAATGGCAAGGTACCAGTGGCAGTAGAGAAAAGGAGAGAAAATCACCCTGTTGATTTCAATCAGCTTTTTCAAGATCTTGTTGAATTCTTATTGTCACCCACAGCATTAGGTATTCCTCCTAGCTTTGTATTTTCTACCAATTTAATGAGTTTACTTTCTACCTTGATTAAAAGATTGAATAGTACAGAGCTAGAGATAAAATCCTATGTCATACCACTTCAGATCTTTGTCTAGACCAATATCAATGCATTAGTAAAGACACTTTGTTGAACAGTTGTTCAAACACATTCAAATCCATGTCTCCATCTTGTCCAGAATGATTTTATGAGATTTCCAAATGCCTTGTGAAATTTCAGTGCCTTATATTTACAGAATTCCCCTTGTCTACCAGTCTAGTAAATTGGCGAAAAAGGAAGCGATGCTAATTTAGCATACCTCATTTTTAGTGAACTGATTCTAGTGATTACTTATTTATTTTCTCAGAGCTTGCAAATTGTTTACTTCAAAATACTTTCTAAAAACTTGCCAGCTCATTCTTCTATACATTTTTCAATCCACCCTTTTTTCTCCTTCCTGATAACTGAAACATTTCTCTGTGCCCAATATTCTGTCATTTTCCCCCTTTTTCATGTTTCGTTGAGGATTATTATCTACTAGTACTTTTCAAAGTGAGAAGTTAGCTTTTTCGTACTATGATAATATAATTAATCTTCTATTACAATTTGAACCTACTTAAAAAAGACTAGATATACTTTTAATATCTTCTCCCCTTCCTTGATCTTCCTATTTAATAGCCTTCCCTGCAGTGTCTCACATATAACACTCCATCTCCCAAATAAGCATTTTCTTTAGCTGTCCCTCATACCTAGAAATCTCTTTATTTCTGCCTCCTGGCTTCTCTGGCATCCTTTAAGCATCAGGTAAAGACCCATCTTATTCAATGAAACCTTTTCAAAACTTCCATAATGCTAGTGCTGACTCATTGAGAGTATCTCTAATTGATCCTCATATATCCTGTTTGTACATGGATTGCATGTCTTCCCCACTGGACTGTGATCACTTGGAAAGCAGAGACTTATTTCTGCTTTGTCTTGTTTGGGCCTTCTTTATAGTCCTAATACTTAGGACAATGCCTGGCATATGATAGGTGTTTAATAAATGCTTGGTCACTTAACTTCCCAATTTGAAGATAATTCTCGTTGGAAGAAAATTGTGACTTTCCCAGGCTTTGAGTTCCAGGTTTTGACTTTAGTGCCAGTAATCTTTCCACTCACCATGCTGCTTCCCAGAAACAAAATAGGAGTTGAGTTCCATTTTTCTTAAAGAGTGAGCCCATTCCTTAAGTATTCTTCTTTGCCCCCAAACATAATCTTATACTCTCTTTTATTGTATATACTGTGCCTTCCCCATCGACATATAAACCAGTTTCAGGAAATAGAATGTCATTTTTCATCTTTGCATCCCAGTCACTTAGTAGAGTACTTTAAAAAACACTTTTTGAACTCAAAAGAATCTTTAGAAGAAACCTCCATCTTTTTTCATTAGCATTTCTAAAAGCATTAACTCACTCTATAATTTAGGCTTCCTGGCATTCTTACAGGTTTATGACGGTGTTTTGCAGTCATTTTTGGTTGAGTGCTTCCCATTCTCTTTTCTACATATTATTTGTAAATGTGAGCTAGGCAAAATTCCTTGTTTCACCACATTGTTTTCTTTAAATATCTTCTTATTTTCCTTCTCATTGGAATGCTTCCTAATTTGAATGGTAAATAAGATTTTTTTTTAGATCTTTTCATGTCTTTTGTCAATTTCCCCATTTTTAATCTCTAAATGTTCATGACTATTTTATCTCAAATTTTTTTTTTAATTTTATTTGGTCATTTCCAAACATTATTCATTGGAAACAAAGATCATTTTCTTTTCTTCCCTCCCCTCCCTCCCACCACCTCTCCCATAGCCGACACGCGATTTCACTGGGTATCACATGTGTTCTTTTATCTCAAATTTTTAAAAAATATTCTTTCATTAAATCTAGGGTTTTAGACCCCTCACTTATAAAATCACACTTTAAAAAACCTTTCTCTGGCTTCTTAACTATTCTAATTGCATCATATTTCATTTTTCTCATTGTTATTATTTTTTTCCTATTCCTCAATTTTGATTGATGAAACTGAAGTTGATTGACCTCATAACTATTGCTCTCTTTGTATTTGAATTTATCAAGACATTTATCTTCAAACTTATCTAAGCCATTTGATTAGCTCCTAATATGCAAAATCATTTGGAAATAAGGTCCTTTTAAAATAAATAATTGATGGATTCTGAGCATTAAAGACTGGGTCAGTCTTTTCAGATGAGTGCTTCTTCCTAAAAGTAAACAAAACTTATCAGTGTCTTAGACATTGTATAAAATACACAAGTGTATTATGATAGCCAAAAAATGTGTATCAAAATAAAAGGCTCCCTGCATTACATAATGCAAGGTAGCTTCTTTAGAACACTAAAATAAAGTATAAATAAAGTAGGTTGCAATAGCAACACTGTAATCAATTCCATCATATAGTATCTCTTTATGAATTGCTCCAGTTAGCTTTCTTTGAATCACAGGATCATTTATAATCTGTCCATTTGGCTATCTGGAAGAAAAGATATATTTTATTAATGGTTTTCTGTGGGGAAAAGAGTGTGTATGTGAATCTGTTTCTTTCTACTTCCCCTACGTGAATACAACAGAACAGATGTTCTGCTGTACAGAGCTCTACCTCTTCCAAATGAAAGGCTTAGGGATGGTCGGCCAATCAGGGAATTGATTGGCTAAATCTATCTTGACCCTGCCAGCTCAAACATGTAGAAAGATTTTGATGATTTGTTAGCAGGTCATCTAAACAAGCATTTCAGCCTGTTACAGTCCCTTTTCTTCCCCAAAGCTAGATTCTTCTTCACAATCCTGGGCATATTGTGTGCTTTGCGATGCTGGAGCTAGTAATATATCTAGATGATATGCTCATAGCTAGGGTCCACTGTGATGTCTTTCTTATGTCAGATAGAGTGACAGAGACAAGTGCCTCCAATCAGTGTATATGGAGACGTGCAGAATCCACATTTACAAATAATTCAGCAAATTAATAAATATGACAAAAGATAAAAATAGACAAAGGTTATAGAAAGAACAAGCACATAATTGCATGCTAGTGGAACAAGAAGGCTTATAATAAAACTTCTGGTGCAATGCAAGAGAATTATAATAAAGATACTATAACTAATGATCATTGTGATGAAGATGTGTAGGTTGCAAGGGAGAAAGTATAAAGTCCCAATACTTGGAAAGCATCCTGATCACAAACTTGGATAATAAACTAAACTAATGTGTTAGACGTCCTCTATGGTTGTAGACAATAAAGAGCAGCCTATTACCAAAAAGTGATATTCAGTATTTAACCTATTGATTTTTTCCCTATTTCACCAGCTGCCATTAGTTTCATTCACACTGAGCATAGTTTCAGTGAAGAATGATCTGAATCTTTTGGGTCTGGACTTTGTTGTACACAATCAAACTTCTTGAACTTCAATGTGTCAAGTCATAAATTTTGGAATTGCTAAATTGTAAGTTAATAACAAACTCCAATGTGAATTAAGAAATGTTTGAATAAGTAAGGAAATAAGATAAATAAAAATATAATCCAACACAAAAATAATTTTTATACTTAGTTATAAGACAAGTTTTGGGACTGAATGTGAGTACTTAGATAAATTATAAGAACCAAAAGAAACTTGAGGTTTAATGACACATTGTCAAATTTTAAAATATGATAAAGGATGGGAATAGTCAGGCATACCAAAAATGGTGGAAGAAAGGCAGCAAATTTCCTGGCATCTCATATATTCCCTAAACAATTTTTTAAAAATTCAAAATTAATTCAAAAGTAGCAGAACCCATAGAAGATGGGATGAAACTATTTCCCCTCTCAAGAAAACCTAGAAAGTCAGCAGAAGAGTTCTGTCCCACAGAGATGAGAATGGAACACAGTCAAGCACGGGAAAAATTCTAGCAAGTTCGCAGCAGGCTAGCCCAGTGCAAGCTTGGAGCAGAGCTTGGGGACAACTGAATCAACAACAGCAGCTTCTAGAATTCTCAGCCCACAAATAGTAAAAGGGGTGAGACAACTGGTCAAAAGAAGAATAGAAGGGTCCTGTTGCTGGTGCTGCTTGCAGGACTCCTTTTATGCCTTGTGCATACACAGGTTGCACCCTTAGGTCATAGTCCTAAGGCAATAAGAGGCACTAAAATCCCACAGCTTACACATTCATAGGAGTGGGGAACCTGGTCACAGTTCCAATGCACCGAAAAGAGCTCACAGACCAGAGCAGAGGCCAGGAGAGAAGTAAGCACACCTTTCCTTAGAGCATACCACCTTAAAAGAACTGAAAATTTTCAGACCCCCAGAGCTAGGTCCAAAAATAAGCAACTGCAAAAAAAAAAAAAGTTTTGGAATGTGCGTCCTCCACCCTAAGAGCAGAGACCAACTTTAACATAAGTTAAAAGTCAAGAAAGAGGCTGGGACAATGGTGAAACGACAACAAAAAAGAACCCAAACATAGAAATTTGTTATGGTAACAAGTAAAATTAAAATACAAACTCAAAAGCCAAAAACAAAGTCAAAATATCCTAGACCTCAAAAATAAAATGAATTGGTCTCAGCCTACAAAAGAATTCCTAAAAGAGGTCAAAAAGGATTTTTAAAATCATATAAGAGAGGGAGATGAAAATTGAAAAAAGTGAGAATAATGCAAGAAAATCAGGGGAAGGATCAGTAGCTTGGTAAAGGAGGCACAAAAACATACTGTAGAAAATAACATCTTAAACAGAATAGGCCAACTGGGAAAAGAGGCTCAAAAATCCACTGAAGAGAACTATTTAAAAAGCAGAAATGGCCTCATGGGAAAAAATATATACAAAAATTCATTGAAGAAAATAACTCTTTAAAAAAGTAGAGTTGGCAACTGGAAAAGGATATACAAAAGTATTGAAGAAAATAATTCCTTACAAATCAGAATTGGGCAAGTGGAATCTAATGACTCCATGAGACTCCAAAAAACAAAAAACAAAAAATCAAAAGAATTAAAAAATTAAAGAAAACATGAAATATCTCATTGGGGAAAAAAAAACACTAACCTGGAAAATAGACCCAGGAGAAATACTTTAAGAATTGTTAGACTACCTGAACATCATCATAAAAAAAGAGCCTAGATATTATCTTTCAGGAAATTATTAAGGAAAACTGCCTTGATAGTCTATGACCACTGGGAAAAATAAAAATGGAAAGAATACATTGATTACCACCTGAAAGAGATCCTAAAAAAACTGCCAGGAATATTATAACCAAATTCCAAAACTCCCAAGTGAAGAAGAAAATATTATCAGCAGCTAGAAAGAAACAATTGAAATACTAAAGAGTCACAGTAAGGATAACATAAGATTTAGCAGCTTCTGGATTAAAGGATCAGAAGGGAAAAGGGCATTCAATAAAATAGAGTATTTTAAAGCATTCCTGATGAAAAGACAGAGCTGAATAAAAAATTAACTTTTCAAATAGAAGACTGACGAGAGGTATAAAAAGGGAAACGAGAAAAAAAGAAATCATAAGGAATTGAAAATGTCTGAAATTCCTTAATAATCATTATTAGGACAATTAGAAGGAGTATACATAGACCAAGGATATCGCTATTAGTTGAAGATGATGGGATGATATCTAAAAGAATAAAATTAAATGATGATGATAAAGAGGAAAATACTATGAGAAGGGTGAAGGGAGAGGTAAAATGGGGACAAATTATCTCATATAAAAGAGTCAGGAAAGAGCTTTTTCAGTGGCAGTGATGATGAGATAGTTTGTGAAGAATGTTTGAACCTTACTTCCTAAAATATCCCCCACACCTGGAAGATAGAGTTTGTATGTGTGTTGTTGTGAATCCTTTGTTTTCAAAGAGGACCACAGTCATCAAAATTCAGTGGCAGGACCAAAGGAAAGACAACTAGTGATGGCTTACAATGCAGTGGATGATCTTGGCTTTTCTGATGTCTAATCAAGCTCTAAGTGTTTCATAATACCTGCTTCAACCACCTTCATGGTTGTTTAAAAAACTGTTTTAAATCACCCATTTCACCAGAGGAAGACTCGACATGCCTGGGGTAGGCACCCCCTAAATTCACCAGCAAGTAGAAGGCGTGTCAGACTAAACCTGGTTTAATCCACTGAAATGGATTTACTGCGGTGTGGCTGCTGGGCATGCTACACCTTCTTGGAGCCACAGGTGAGAGCTACATGGCAAGTGGACATCCAATGAGGAGAGCAGCCTTGAAAAGGGCTTGGCAAGCCCTCACAGCAGAGGCGTTTGTCCCCCTTGAACACTTTATCCACCCTTGTACATATGTTTCATATATTTGTAGCCATATTGTCAAGTTTTCCAGAGATATGGGTGCCTCCAGTGAGTGGGCAAAGTCAGCAGAGTTTTCATAACGTCCAGTACCTTCTGATACCACTGTCTTAGAGAGTGTGCTTGATGGAGATTAGGAGTCTGGCAATTAAAACAATCAAATTGAAAATTAGGAAGGATCATTGACAAGGGAATCAAGTACAGCTGTCTGCTGTCTGCTGATGAATAGAATAGGATACGTTCACTAGAGCTATCAATACTGAAATTAGAATTTTGGAAATAAGATAGATGTTAACATTTGACTGAAAAAAGAAGGTATTATTTCATACTTGTTGCTAAGCTATCACTCTTCATTCAGTACCATTATGCAGATTTTCTCAGAGATTTTTCATTTAATCAATTTCACATTTCCCTTAAATGATCTCAGTGAAAATCTCATACAATCTGTTTCATGCTGTAAAAAATGGCTATTTCCTCGATGTTTTTATGTGATGTTAGCTGAGTGATATTTGCAAGTAAATGATACTACTTCATTTTTTGGTTGGCTAAGCTGGATCAATATTGTGTGTTAAAATGAATGCATCATTAATAAGGACTACTTCAGAGACTTACTGTTCAGAAAAAATGCTGGGAAAAGACTATAAAAATAAAGAAACAAATAATTTTAAGATGTGTGTATGTTTGTGTGTGTATAAATGGCAAGAGAATGTAATTCTAAAGATTTTGTTCTTCTGGGAATATACGTGTTTCCTAAATATATGAAGTATAATGGAATTATGACAATTTTGATTAATCTTAGCACCTTTCTAAACTGAAAAATGCATCTCCAGAAATATTTAATGCTACTTACATTTTTACTTGCATTTTTCACTATAAAATATTGATAGCTTTTTTCATAGTCATGTCTAATACTATAAAAGAAAAAAATCCCTTTTGCCAAAAATGAAATGATCATAGATTAAACTCAACTGACACTGAGAAATTGGTTGGGCAATTATGGTGCGATAAAAACACCACAATCATATTGAGTTTCATTTTTCTAAATTCTTTATATTCAATAATTTGAGTTGGAATTCACATGCTACATACAACTAGCTATGTTTAATTTATATTTAAAAGATGCATCGTAGCATTTCTTCACTAATATATAATTCTTTAAAAAATCAAAATAAGTTATGCAATAATCATTTGTTTAAAGCAAGTCTTCATAATTTCAACACTTGAAAGTCATATTAGTGCTAAAGTGAAGGGAATAAAGTTAATTTTTTATATTTAATATCAAATTACTCAATAAACATTGGTTTGATTCAATTCAACAAATAACTATTAACTACCCATCATGTCCTGCCATATTAGGAGGACACCATGTGGCAAATTTATGGGAAGACGTGGACAAGTTGCCAAAGCAAGAATAGATGAGTTGCAATCTTCTCTGGTGGAAATACCCAGATCAATTAGATTAGAAATCCATTTGAATACGTGCCTGTGTGCAAGACAGTGTGCTAATTTCTGGAGACACAAATACAAATATTTTTAAAGTCCCTGCCATTTAATTTTCATTATAGTAGGGGAACAAATGTTTACTCTTAGGATTCTATACAATTTGAGGGAGAAAACCTTGACAATTAAGATCAGAAATTACTTTCCATGGAGAGTGGTATTTGAGACTTTCTTTGAAGGAAATGAAGGATTCTAAGAGGCAGAGGGAAGGAAAGAGTGCATGTGGGACAGGTGAAGAGGAAGGCAGAAAGGCAGAAGCAAGAGATAGACTGCTACATTCAGAGAACAGCAAGGTGGCCAGTTTGGCTAGGACAAAGAATACATTTAGGGAAGTGATAACAAAATAAGCCTAGGAAGAAAGGTTGAAGCTAGACTGTGAAAGACTTGAAATGTCCTTAATGCATAAAATACAGCTGATATTTCATCTCAGAGGCATTTGGGAGCCAATGAAGCTTCTTGAATGGGAGAGTGGCATGTTTCAACCTTTATCTGAGAAAGATCATTTTGGCAAATCTATTGACTATATATTGAAGAGGGAGAATGAAAGCCAAAGAAAGCAGTTAGAAAACTATTTTAACAATATCAGTGACATCTGATCAATGTCTGAACTCTCACACTGAGCATCCTGAGCTTTGGCCATGTGATTATCCTGCATTCTGTACATTCAAGCAAGTTGTTCTTTGAGCTTGAATGTGTTTCTTCTTCACGTCTTCTTGTCAGAATCTTCACTTCTTTTAAGACTCATCTCAGTTGTCTCTTCTTCCTTGAAGTCTTACTTGATCTAAAATGATAAAAGTGTTCTTTCTGTCCCCAAGATTTCTTAGAGAATTTTGCCTGTATCTCTCCTGTGTACCTATCACTTCCAACCTTATCTGTGTGTATACAATAGCATATATGTTTATATATACATGTATGTTTATATATGCATGCATACATACACTTTTAGGATGGGGACTCTGTCATTTATCTTGTATCCCCAGCATTTATCAGCGTGGAGTTTAATTGAGTTATATAAGTACATATGTATGTCTGTATACATAATATCGAGTTGAACGATTATATATTAATTTAGTAGCTGGTGTAGGAATCTTATTTTGAAGACCACATGCTGAATTCCTTTGAAATATTCTTGCATTTAATAAATATATTTGTGATGTGTGCTGTTGAAGGAGACCTACTGTAAATGAATAGATATGTCATGCACAGAAGTGTATCTGATATTTAAAAAATAAAAACAAGAATGTAGATATTAAATCAAATGTTATTTTTCATTCTGCTTCAGTCTATAATGCCATTTAAATTGTATGGGGGTTTTAGGTTATGTAGAAGTTTGGATTATTTATTTATTTTCCATTTTAATGTATTTCTCTAGCTCGTTTGACAGCAAATTTGTTTACCAACAAAGAGGGCTTGGACCAATTGAAGAGGATACTATTCTTGTGATAGACCCAAATAATGCTGCAGTGCTTCAGTCAACTGGGAAAAATCTGTGAGTTTTTCTGTTTTGTTGTTCTTTCTAAGGCTTCTACCAAGTGTCATATATAAATATACATGTATATAGATGACATTGATGGAATTCGATAAGTAGTATAGGATATCTATCATCAGAAACCTTCTAGACCTTCCTGTTCTCTAACTTATCTAGAATCATAGAACCTTGAAACTACATGTAGAGTCCTAGAAAATTCCCAGTTCTAGGATCATCGGTTTTAGAATTGGAAGAAACCTCAGAAGCCATCTAGTCAAGGGTAGGTATGTTGAGTCAGCTCATGTAGTTAAATTTCCAGTGTGATCATTCAAACCGTCTTCCCCAGAAATGGCAAATACTGCAAATAAGAGCTTGATTCAGTGTTACTTTTTTTATTGTCTAAACTTAAGAAACTACTGAATAAAAAAAGTTAATGATAACAAATTTAGTTGTAAAGCGTATTTCAGAGAGCAGGTTGTTAAACATTTACCAGTATACCACAGCATCCAATTCAATTTTTTTAAATATAGAAATGAGAAAATTAGTCCAGAGAGGCCAAAGGAACAAAAGATCTTAAATTTAGAGTAATAATGGATGGGAGGGGCCATCAAGTTCAAATCCCACATTTTACAGATTAGGAAACTGAGACAAAGAAAGTGATTTTCCCAAGGTCTGAGCAAGTGTCTGAGGTGGGGTGTGGAACCAAGTCTTCTTGACTCCAGTCTTTCTGCTCTATTATACGGCTTTCCCAGGGGAAGTCGCCTGTCCCAAAGGTTTTCACATTTTTCATGACCAGAGAACAGCCAGAGTGGGACAAGAGCCCAAGTCTCTTGACTCTGACAGCACTTTTCCCTTCATAACCGCCCTGAGTAACTAGAGAAGTAACGTGGCCTCTTTCCTATAGATGTCCGAATACCTTGGTAGATATGGCTAGTAGAGTGGCCCTGTGCAATCTGGCTGTGAGAGCCGCTGCTTGTCTTATCTGAACCCCAAAGGCCAGGACTTTGGGTGGGCTGAAGGGAGTGGGGCACTGGTTTTCAGCACAGAGAGCAAAGAAAACGTATTTTAGTCTTACCAGTGTGGACTGCTATTTTCTGGTTACTCGCGCCTGACTACTTAAGAACAGATTTGGCAGCTTCATCAACGGGCAACTACGCATAAGAAGACAACTCTGAGGCTCTTCCACACATCCATCCACCTGGCCATGTTGCCGCTAAAAGGGCAATAACAGATGTTGGAGGGGCTGAGGGGAAAACAAGCACATTAATGTCCTGTTGGTAGAGCTGGCAACTGGCACGGCCATTCTGAAGACTCTTCAGAACTATGCTCCCCAAAGTGACTAAGCGGGGGCAGCTGGGTGGCTCAGTGGATGGAGAGCCAGGCTTAGAGATGGGAGGTCCTGGGTTCAAATGTGACCTCAGATATTTCTTAGCTGAGTGACCGGATAAGTCACTTAACCCCATTGCCTAGCCTTCCTGCTCTTCTGACTTGGAACCAATACACAATGTTATTAAGATGGAAGGTGAGGGTTTAAAAAAAGTTGCTAAGCTATGTGTAACCCAGTGATATTTCCACAATAATCCAGAGAGACTTTTTTTTTTACAAAAGGAAAAGGAATATACAGAAATATTCATGGCATTTTTTTTGGTGGCAAAGAATTATAAACTGAGGGGATGCTAATCAAAGATGGCTGAACCAGTTATGCTATAACCTATGGGACAAAATACTATTGTGCAGTAAGAAATGAAGGAGATAGTGTTGGAGAAACGTGGGCCGACTTGCATGAACTAATGCCAAGTAAATAAAATGGAACTAGGAGAAAAAATTATGCAATAGCAATAATAGTGCAAAGTCAGCCACTTTGAAGACTTAGGTTGATACAATGATCAGTCACGATTCTGGAGAATTCAAAATGGAGCATGCTGCCCACTGGCTGAAAGAGAAGTTGTGAACTAAGACTACAGAGGGGGGATTTGTATTGTATTTGTATTTGCCTCAGTGGAATCATTGTTTTGTTTTCCCTTCCCTCACACACTCACTTACTCGGTAGACTGCATACTCTTTTAGGGTAGAGATTATTTTCCCTTTCTTTATCTTTCTATCCTCTGTAGCTAGCACTGGCCATGGAAGGTGCTTAGAGGAAATGCTTTAAAGCAATTCAATGAAATGGACTGCTTTAGAAGATTGAGTTTAGAGTGATTTAGAATATCCTGAACAGCTCTAAAATCATTTAAACTCCTTTTCCTGCAGAAAACGTTCAAGCTACTAATCTGTGAAAAGAAGAAACCAAAAAGTAAATAATAGAAAATTAACCCAACTGGAAAGAGTCTGAAAAGTGTCATGTATGAGCATCCTCACCCTAAAGCCGTACTACCCTACATAGTGGATCTGGTGTGAAAGTAGGCAGATTCCTACTTCCGGAGTGTAGTATATGCACACGTAGCCTTCAAGATAAAATGATCGTTATTACCCGGAACTCTTGGGTTTTCAAACATATCAATAACACGCTGGTTTTGCCAGTTCTTTTTCCATGATCACATTTTCATTCTGCCCTTCTTTTTCTAATCCGTATATTTAAATTTTAGTTATTGACTGCTCTCTAAGACGTCAGTGAATCTTTAGACAAATATGTTTGGGTAACTCTCTGGGTAACTCTGGGTAACTCAAGCTGCTGTTATTTCTTCCTCTTAGAAAGCAAAGCATGTTAAACTCTGAAAGAACAGCCGCTCTTCCTGCATTCATCTGTCCATATTTTCTCCAAGACTCGTTTGTTAAAACAGAATTTGTATTTCATCATCATAGGATAGATCTTGCTGCTTTCACATGGTTCCCCATTTAAATAATACATTTAGAGGTAGAAAAGACCGTAGGAAAAACATAGCGAAACCACCTCATTTCACAAATCCGCTGGGGGCAGCTGGGTGGCTCAGCAGATGGAGACCCAGGGCTAAACTGGCCTCGGACACTTCCTAGCTGGGTGACCCTGGGCAAGTCAGTTACTTACTTCTGCCTTGGCACCAATACACAGTATGGATGACAAGACAGCGGTTTCGGGTTCAAAAAAGGTAGGGTGGGAACTATGGGAGCCCCACAGAGGTCCATGAATTGCTCAAGGTCCTCCATCTCGTAGTTGGCAGAGCCAGGACCCAACTCACTTCCCCCAAGTTCAAATCCAAATTCTCTCTGTTCTGATAAGTGACACTTTACTTGAGCTTGACCTAGTCTCTCCTATCATTTATTTAGCGATGTCGTTATCGATTGTTAGTTAATCATTTTAGAATGTCACGTGAAATGGAACTACTGGGATCCCATTCATTTTCTCAGCTGACAAAGGATGCCATTGTTTTTGTTTTACAGGTTTTACTTGCCACATGGCTTGAGTATAGATACAGATGGAAATTACTGGGTCACAGACGTAGCTCTTCATCAGGTATTTGTATGCATTAGCAAAAAATCAAATCAAATAAAACGGAACAGTAATCCCTTTGCTCTTTGTCTTAAATGCCTTCTGAAAACCCTCCGGGCATTACAAAGAGAAGTGAATATGGAACACGAAGCTTATTGAGCTATTCTTTCAAATGGCCATTTTCTGCCTCTTCTGACAGCCAGTTAGGGAAGCTCGATGGACGTGTGATGAATAGCTAAAGGGCACGACTGACGACGGGCTTTTCCCCATAAATAAATCAAGACCTCCATTCAAAGGGCTCTCGCAGCACCTCAGACATATCTCTTTTCGGGGGAGTTCAGGGAATGGGATACGTGTGCCAGGATGGGAAACGACGGGACTTCTTACAGCCTCCTGTCAACTGTCAAACAAATGAGTTCATAGGTGTTGAGAGCAAGCTGTAGGCAAAGCCTTGTGAGCGAGCGGCCATGGTCCCTGCGCTTGTGAAGCTGAGCCTGGCCGAGCTCGTCTAACTCGGACGGTCTCTTGGAGTGCCATTGATCTAAGGGCGTTTGGAGGCGGCTCTCTTGGGATGCGGGTGTGTCTGCAATAACTGCCTGCCCCTCCTCTCCTCTCTCTGTCCAAGGTGTTCAAACTAGACCCAAGGAACAAAGGGAGCCCTCTGCTAATTTTGGGAAGAAGCATGCAGCCAGGCAGTGACAAGAGTCACTTCTGTCAACCCACCGATGTGGCTGTGGATCCAGTGACTGGCACCATCTATGTGTCTGACGGCTACTGCAATAGTCGGATTGTCCAGTTCTCCAAGGACGGAGTGTTTATGTCGCAGTGGGGAGAAGGTATCAATCTAGGCTTTCGCCTTCCCAATCGGAATTCTGTGCTGTTTGGCACTAGTAAAGAAGCAAGGACTAGAATAGAATCATGTCTGAGTAAAGAAGCCGAGTCATCTGGAAATCTTTCATTTACAAGCAAAATAATAAAAAACTCACATTTATATAAAGTGTCCCCAAAGTTTGGGCACTATTTCAATGGCTTAAAGCTGCCTGAAGAATTTTAGGACAAGCAATGCCTACCTAGATACTTAGAACCAAGGCTTTCCATCTGGGCAAGCAAGTCCTTCTCTGATACAGATTGGAAATCCCTCCATTCTATTTTATCTTGCAAAATTCTTTTCCAAATATTTCCATGAATTCCCCATAGACAATCTGGCCAGTGCTCTTGAGGCTTCCCATTGGTCCTTTTAATATGTTCTGGGTATAAACTAATGAAGCAGTTGGGCTGTTCATCTCTTTTGCTCTTCATTTCTTATCTTTAAACAGCCCGCCTCCTTTTCTGATTATATATGCACCAGATGATGTCTCACGAGCAAATAATTATGGATGTTACACCACAATCTATGGAAACACATATTTTGTATCTTCTTTCTGTTGGCCTTGGTTCACTAAATTTTGAATATTCTGAAGTTATCTTGTTTCATGATTCATATTAGTGTTCCTGAAGCATTCAAGAAAAAACAATCTATTGAAAATAAAAATATTTTACATATAATTAATCTTCCTTGAAAAAAATAAGAAAAAAGATTCAATGTATTTGTGGGTAAGAGAAACCATGGAATAAGCCAGTAAGGTGTTTTATCCTCAGAACTACAGAATTCATATCACACTAAATTTTCCAAAAATGGACTTGGAGGTGATTTTTTTTTAATATTATGTGTCTGGTATTTTCTATTATAGAGTCTTCAGGGGACAATCCTAAACCAGGCCAGTTCCAAGTTCCTCACAGCTTGACCCTTGTGCCTCATTTTGGCCAATTATGTGTGGCCGATCGAGAAAACGGTCGTATTCAGTGCTTTAAAACAGAAACCAAAGAATTTGTACGAGAGATCAAGCATACAGCATTTGGGAGAAATGTATTTGCAATTTCATATACACCAGGTATTTCATATTTGTTTTCGTTATTTTAATCATATTCGGCTTCATTCAAAAACATTTTCTCATACTTTTGCATTCTTTTCTCTTATCTTTTCCCTGACATTGTCTTGCAAATCAGATCTAAATTTTTTTTTGTATATCTAGACCATATTTACCCCCCAATTATAAGGAATAAGAAATTTGTTTTTAAAAATGACTACAATCTTGAAAAAAAGAAAATATTACCACAATATTCATCTTTCATTAATTTTGGTCTTGAATAATTGAATAGTTAAATTGACAATTTAATGATTATATCTACTCTCATCATCAACAGTTGTTAGCATATGATGAAGTCAATAATCAATATGTATTCATTCCTTTTATGCACAAGAGGAAAAGGGGAAAATTAATAATCTACCCCAAAGAAAGAGAGAAATCCATAAAAAGTAAGGTTTTTTTAAATCATATCCAGAGAGATTAATAAATACCTGAAATATTTTTATTTTGTTTTTAGGTGCCTGTTTCAAGTCTATAATTTATATAGTCAGCCCTAAATTCAAAATTAGGTGGTTAGCTCTCAAAATTTAAGTACTAAAGGCAACGTTTTGGGTTGATAAACTCTATGATGGTATTATTAACCAGCAATTTTGAGAGAAAGTGGTCAAGGACATCCATCACAAAGGGCTTTTCCTACATCTTTCCTAGAATGGTAGGGAGTCAATTAGAAGGATCTTGGAAGTTGGTCGCATAGATATATCTATCCTCCTACTCTTGTTGGAGGAATATAGCTCTCCTCTTTCTGAGCTTCTGCCTCACTTATTTCTATTTTTCTGATATTGGGGAATCCCCAAATTCAAATTTCTGGACCCACTTCAGAGGCTAAAGAGCCACTAATATTCAATGTCACCATTTGATTTCCTCTTCCTTATGCCTCTACACAGACCACATGCATCATCAAAGAATGCTGACCAGGGACTTCAGATTGATGTTCACAGTATTATGTGATCTTGAAGAAATTAGAATTTATTTCAATTAGAAATTATTATTCTTTTAATTATTCAGTTGTTTCAATTATTGTAGTCAGTTATTCCATTTAATAAGTTAATTATGTTATTCAGTTAAAAATTTCAATTAGAAACATTTCATGAACATATTAGATCTGGACACATCAGGGCCAGAGTGCCTACAGCCTTGTTGATACCAGCATTTCCTTTCAGAAATTCCAAAGTCACTTTGGTGTATGCCAAATTTGGGCAATTTTTAAAATTTTAATTTTATTTCATCAAGTTAGAACATTATTCTTTGGTTAGAAGAATCATATTCTATTCCTCCCTACCCTCCCCCCACCCTTCCTGTAGCCAAAACGCAACTCCACTGAGTATTACAGGTGTCCTTGATCAGAACCTATTTCCATGTTGTTGATTCTTACACTAGGATGTTCATTTAGAGTCTCCATCCCCAGCCATATCCCCTCAACCCATGTGATCAGGTGTTTTTTCTTTGGTGTTTTTACTCCCATAGTTTTTCCTCTGAATGTGGATAGTGGTCTTTCTCATAGATCCCTCCAAGTTGTTCAGGGTCCCTGCACTGCCACTAATGGAGAAGTCTATTACATATGATCATGCTACAATGTATCAGTCTCTGTGTACAATGTTCTCCTGGTTCTGCTCCTCTCGCTCTGCATCACTTCCTGGAGGTCGTTCCAGTCTCCATGGAATTCCTCCACTTTATTATCCCTTTGAGCACAATAGTATTCCATCACCAACATATACCACAATGTGTTCAGCCATTCCCCAATTGAAGGGCATCCCCTCATTTTCCAATTTTTTGCCACCACAAAGAGCAGCTATGAATGTTCTTGTACAAGTCTTTTTCCTTATTAGCTCTCTGGGGTACAAACCCAGCAGTGCTATGGCTGGATCAGAGGGCAGACAGTCTCTTAGCGCCCTTTGGGCATAGTTCCAAATTGCCCTCCCGAATGGCTGGATCCATTCACAACTCCACCAGCAATGCATTAATGTCCGACTTTGCCACATCCCCTCCAGCATTCATTACTTTCCTCTGCTGTCATGTTAGCCAATCTGCTAGGTGTGAGGTGATACCTCAGAGTTGTTTTGATTTGCATCTCTCTGATTATAAGAGATTTGGAGCACTTTTTCATGTGCTTATTAATGGTTTTGATTTCTTTGACTGAAAATTACCCTTTCAAATCCTTTTCCCATTTATCAATTGGAGAATGGCTTGACTTTTTGTAAAATTGATTTAGCTCTTTGTAAATTTGAGTCATTAGACCTTTGTCAGAGGTTTTTTTTATGAAAATTGTTTCCCAATTATTTGCTTCACTTCTAATTTTGGTTACATTGGTTTTGTTTGTGCAAAACCTTTTTAATTTGATATGATCAAAATTATTTATTTTACATTTTGTGATTTTTTTCTAACTCTTGATTGGTCTTAAAATCTTTCCTTTCCCAAAGATCTGACATGTATACTATTCTGTGTTCACCTAATTTGCTTACAGTTTCCTTCTTTATATTCCGGTCATTCACCCATTCTGAGTTTATCTTGGTGTAGGGTGTGAGATGTTGATCCAACCCCTATCTCTCCCATACTACCTTCCAATTTTCCCAGCAGCTTTTATCAAATGGTGGATTTTTGTCCCAAAAGCTGGAATCTTTCAGTTTATCATAGACTGACTTACTGAGGTCTATTCCATTGATCCTCCTTTCTGTCTCTTAGCCAGTACCAAATTGTTTTGATGACCACTGCTTTATAGTATAGTTTGAGATCTGGGGCTGCAAGACCACCTTCCTTTGCATTTTTTTTTATGATTTCCCTGGATATCCTTGATCTTTTGTTCTTACAAATGACCTTTGTTATGGGTTTTTTTCTAATTCAGTAAAAAAAAGAAGTTTTTTTGTAGTTCAATGGGTATGGCACTAAATAATTAAATAAGTTTGGGTAGGATGGTCATTTTTATTATGTTAGCTCATCCTACCCATGAGTAGTTGATGTTTTTCCAATTGTTTAGATCTAGTTTTAATTATATGGAAAGTGTTTTGTAGTTGTGTTCATATAGTTCCTCTGTTTGTCTCAGCAGATAGATTCTTTAAGTACTTTATATTGTCTAGGGTGATTTTAAATGGAATTTCTCTTTCTAATTCTTGCTGCTGAGATGTGTTGGAGATATATAGAGATGCTGATGACTTAGGTGGGTTTATTTTGTATCCTGCTACTTTGCTAAAGTCGTTGATTATTTCGATTAGCTTTTTAGTTGATTCTCTGGGATTCTTTAAGTGGACCATCATATCATCCACAAAGAGCAATAACTTGGTCTCCTCATTGCCAATTTTAATACCTTCAATTTCTTTTCTCTAATTGCTACTGCTAGTGTTTCTAGTACAATATTAAATAATAAAGGTGAAAATGAGCATCCTTGTTTTACTCTTGATCTTATTGGGAAGGCTCCTAGTTTATCCCCATTGCAGATGATGTTTGCTGATGGTTTTAGATATATACTGTTTATTATTTTTAGGAAAGGCCCTTCTATTCTTATACTTTCTAGTGTTTTCAGTAGGAATGAGTGTAAATTTGGACAATTTTTGTCACTCAAAACTTTAAGTCAAATCCTTCTGGTGGTTGTAATGTATATTATTCACATGCCTCTCATAAAATAACTAAGATATGACAGTCTCGTGTACTCCTCTATCCAATACAATAGTGTAGTCCACATCATCAATCTTTTCTGTTACCTCCTTAAAGGGCTTATGACACCAAGTGGAAAAGACTCATCAGTAATTATTGATAAGGTCATATTTATTGCTTATAGGAACCAATAAAATTTTCTTCTTTAGCTCTTAACCCATATCCTTTTCCTGAAATTGGTCCCACAACCTTTAGCTTCCAGACCATCAGAAATACATTCTCTTTACTTGGATCTATGGCTTCTATGCAGCCATCTTTTCCATGGCTACAACAGAAGGTAATTCTGCCTTTCTGATTTTCTCCTGATAGGGCAGTAGTTGTATCTAGCTGGCTTGGCCTCTACTTCCTTGACTATCTTTCTAGATAGAACTGGGTATACTCACCAGACTTTTCTGTGTTTCTTTAGTTGGCTCCATCTTCAAGACTGTTCACCTGCTTAGTTATATTGAATCATGTGGTTGCAGATGTTCTTCAGGTGGATGGTTCCATATCTAGGAGACTGGACTTCTGGTTTGACTTTCTCCACTATTTCATATATTTTAACCAATTTTTTAAAAAATTATGACATGTCCAATGTCTCCACTTTAGTAGAGCATCATCTAGCAACACGTCATATCATTGCATCCTATTGGTCCTTTGGCTGATTGCTCTAATCTGTGCATAGTTGCCTTTTCACATAGAGTCATTCCTTTTTCCGCCCTGCCAGAGCTGGCAAGCAATTCAATCTGGGTTATACATGAATTATTATGCAAAACATATTTTCATATTGATCATTTTTGTAAGAGAATAATCATATAAGACCAAAACCCTAAAACAAAAACCCAAGTAAACTAAAGTGAAAAATCACATGCCTTGACCTGCACTCTGACTCCAATGTTAGAATTGTGGGGGTAGAAATGCAGAAGAAAAACATATGATTGATCACATGGTTTGGTGGGGATACAATTGGAGATGTTGACTTTAAATGATCACTCTATTGCAAATAGTAATATGGAAATAGGTTTTAAAACCCAGAGGAATTGCTCATTGGCTCCCGGGGGGGAAGGAGGGGAGGAAGAAGAGGAGGGAAAGAGCATGAATCATGTAGCCATGGGAAAATATTCTAAATTAATTAAATAAATAATTTTTTTAAAACTTGCAAATAAAAAAAAAGAATTGTCCTGGATCATTATACTGCTTAGAGTAGCTAAATCTATCACAGTTGATCATTCCATAATATTGGTGTTACTACATACACTCATTTTACTCCACATCAGTTCATGTAGTCCTTTCCAACTCTTTCTAAAATCAGTACATTGGGGGGGAAAAATGTGAAACACACTGAGGGGCTTTTTCTCCCATCCTCCATTGTGCTATTGCTACCACTCTTGCTCCTCTTCCAATCTCACCTCAGACTGAACTTTGCATTCCCATTTTATTTGGAAGATTTTTATTCATATCTTAATTTTTAAAGCAATAACATGATTCTGTTATTCAAAATATTTTATAAAGAAAAGTATCACTTTTTTAGTCAGTATGAATAAAAAATGTATTGCAATAAATGACAGTGAATCAGTACAAAGAATCCTGGGGAAATTTATATAAATGAGAAGAGTTACTTTTTTAAGGTAAGGAAAAAACAAAGTATAATTCAGCAGAAAGAGTGTTGAATCTATCAGAAATACCTGTGTTTGAATTTAATTTCTACTGCTGTTTAAACCTGTTTAAACCTGAGCAAGTCACCTATTCTTTCTCAGATTCAGCTCCTTAATCTGTAATTTTAAAAAATGAGGCACTTGGAATAGATATCCTCTGAGGTTTTTCCAGGTGTAAATCTAGATAAGAAGATCATTCCAGTGCCATCAAACTGAAAACAAATTCCCAAATAATAAGACCAGATTACTTCACTTTGCATCTTATTTCATCTATCTCACTTTTATTTTTCTTTTTATACTATTTTTGTAAAGATACTTTATTCTACAAATGACATATAATAACAGTCTTTCATATAATTTTCCAAAGGTATAAAATCTAAATTGTCTCTCTCACTTCCTCCCTTCCCTCCCCATTCCTGGAGATGGCAAGCAATTTGATCTAGGTTACACATATATTTTCATGCAAAAAGTACTTCCACGTTGTTCATTGTTGCAAGAGAATACTCATTTAAACCAAAACCCCAAAATAAAATCCCAAACAAACTAAAGTGAAAACTGTATGATTTTGTGTGTATTCTAACACCAACAGTCCTTTCTATGGAGGTGGACAGCATTCTTGTCAGTAATTCTTCACAATTGTCCTGGATCATAGTGAGAGTCACTAAGTCTTTCACAGTTGATCATCCCACAATATTGCTGTTACTTTGTACGATACTCTCCTGGTTCTGCTTATTTCACTCTGCATCAGTTCATTTAGGTCTTTCCAGCTCTTTCTAAAATCATCCTGTTCATCATTTCTTTCAGCACGATAGTATTCCATCACTTTCATATACCACAATGTGGTCAACCATTCCCCAATTAATAGACATTCCCTCTTCATTTTTCTTTTGATTTCCAAATAGTTTCTAAATAGTTACTGGAGAAATATTCAAGTTCCCAGGAGCCTAAACAATAAGCTTAACTCTTATCCAGCCATGTATAGCAGAAACAAATGAGGTGAGATGTTTGCCTTCCTTCACTCCCTCTCCACAATTTAAATGTGTCTCCATCTGAAATGCCTTTTGTTACACCTATCTTCGGAAGGGACTAGGGAGCTCAGCCTCCTCATTGAAGATGTGGATGTCAGATCCATGCCTTAGTTGGCAATCACACCAGCACTTTTGTCATTGAATAGACAGCCTGTTCGTACCTCGTCCCCTTATTCTTATCCTATATTCTAAAGCAATCAAGAAATATATTTTGATATTTCTTCATAAATTAATAAAAATGAGCACTCACTAATAATAATGTAGTCATGAGCCTGCACTCTAGTTTACAAAATGAACCACTGAAATTGTGTCCTTCTTTCCTTTGTTTTCCCTTCTTTTCATAGGTTTACATGAGTATAGACATTATAGACTGTATAATTTAACCGTTTAGCAAATAATTCAGTTAACATATCTGAGTATTTCAACATCACATCAACTTTACGGAAGATCACAGCCCCATCTCTAGGCATCCACCACCACAATCACTGACTTCATGGACAGCCCCACCATTTAGGTCTTCTCTGGCCGACAGTTAAGGTCTCTTCTCAGGACGTCTTCTCCACACTCACGTCTCTCCACATACCACTTTAGACTGTTTTTCCCTGACAGCTACTTTTGCATCTGTGGCCTCAACTTATGTCTGTGCCTCTTGGTCACGTTTTTGTGAACGCTTTCTTGGGGGGGGGGGGGGGATACACTCGACACGCTGGAGGCATTCTCTGTGTTCTTCAGACTGAGCTTCAGGAGAGCTTTCCGATCGTCCACCTGTCTTCTCTTGCTCTTCTTCGCTTTCCATTAGGTCATTCCCCGATCGTTTCTTTAACTTCTGTTCTTTGGAGTCACTCATTGGTTGTAAGTTGCAGCCAGTTAAAGCTCTCATCATCAGTCAGCAACACTATTGAACTAGCCTCCTAATGAGTCTCTGTTCTTAATCTCTTCTCTCTACCATTCATCATCCACTGGCAGATGAATGTTCTTCAAGCAAATCTGAAGGGTCTGAATGCAGATCAAAGCATACGTTGAACCTTTCTTTTTCTTGTGTTCTTTTGCAGCATGGCCAATATAAAATATGTTCTGCATAACTGCATGTATAATCGACAGCAAATTATATAGCTTCGATGTCCTTATCTCTTTGGATGTTGTGTTCTGTCAACAGAATATAAACTTCTTGAGGACCAGGACCATTAAGTTACTGTGTTTCCCTCCGCAGGTCTTTGAGCACTGTCAACTTTTATACATGGTAGATGTTTAATGAATATGTGTTCAAATAAATTGTTACAGTGTCAGACTGACAAATTCTAGAGGAAAATCACTATGTGTGTTTTCACAGGTTTGCTCTTTGCAGTGAATGGAAAACCTCAGCTTGGGGATAAACAACCCCTGCAAGGATTTGTAATGAACTTTACCAGTGGGGAGATTTTAGATACCTTCACTCCGGTGAGAAAGGTATTTTATAAGCTTATTTTGGCTTTTCGTTTTCTAGACATGCATTTAAAGATTCTTTTCATGCCTTTTATCCATTATCCTTCACTTTGAAGCAATGGAAGAGCAAACATCAAGGCATGGCATGGCAAGAATTGAATAGATGGATCCCAATACATTCTAGTCAGGTGATAAGTTCACACACACACACACACACACACACACACACACACACACACACACACACAGCGAGGATAGGGGGAAATGACCCACATGTCTCTCTCCAGTGATACAGGTCTAAAGTTCTTAATATAAGATTTTTTATCCTTATATCACTACTTAATTCTCCTCACTGCCTGCCCTCCAGGCCCCCACCCAAATGCCACTTGGGGTTTTGTATCATTTCACGTTGCTTGGTAGACTTCACATACTCACGCAATGCCATTGCACTTCATTTAAAGAACTCCAACTAGGAAACTTCCTCGGCTTCACTAGCTAGGAAAAATGGCACCAAAATGGCACCTCTGCCTTAGCCATAAAGGAAAACTGTATCTCTGTTCCTTTCAATATGGTTCCGTGATTGGCCTAGAAGGCCTGACACTGACATTTAATTTAATTCGTCCGAGCCAGAAAACTTTACTTCAAAAGAATTGAAGTATGTTCTGGCCATCCGAAAAGAACTATTTGGTCGTCTCTTATACAATCCTATTATTTTAATGATCATGTTCATGTCCTCGGTTTCCCTTACTCTTCTCTCTCTTGCCCAGGCCTGTTCTATGGCATCGCCATGTGAAAATGCTTGTGGCTTATTTGTTCTTGAAAAGTCAGCTTGTCAAAGCATCTCAGGTGCAGGTTGTAGCGATTTCTAGGCTCGATCGGAATAATAAATAGCTCTCCAAACTTACCAGGCAATGCATGCCCTGAATGTATTACTCTTCATGATACCTAATGCTTCGGCCTCCAAATTGATTTTAAGGCGACCTCAATCCTTTAGAAAATCTCAGACGTGGAAACAAGTTGGGTTCGACGTTCACAGCCTGAGATCTGCCACTCCAAAGGGCTTAGAAATCAAAGGAAGTTCCTAATGCCAATTTCCCTTTAAAGTTCTTACATCAAAGTTGCAGGTTTTGGTGGCGGGGCTGGGAGTTCCCAGCATGAGCAGCGTTTCACAGATTATGGATTTAGAGCTAAAAGGAACTTCAGGCATCATCTAGTTCATAGAAGGAGCCTGGGCCCCAAGGGTCTAAATGACTCACACAAGATTATGCCAGTAGTTAAGTAGCAGAGTAAGAGCTTAAACCCAAGTCCTCAGACCCCAAATCCAATATTTTCCCACTCTGCCACACTTTCCCATCTTTCCCCAGACACTGAAAGCCTAGGGAAAAAAAGCAGAGCCAAAAAAACCCTTTTCGCTGTGTTTTCTTCCATCTGGAGTTGGCTTTATAAAAGACCTCTGAAAGAGGGAGTATGGTGACAAGACTTGTGTGATCTCACATTAAAGAGGAAAGGACCATGACATTAGAAACTCATATAATTACCAAGGAGAAAGTGGAGTCTAGCATGGCGACCAAGATGGGTCATTCAGTCATTTCAGTCGTGTTCAACTCGTCATGATCCCCATTGGAGTTTTCTTGGCAAAAATACTGGAGTTGTTTGTCATTTCCCTCACTATCTCATTTTATGTATAACGAAACCGAGGCAAACAAGATGGAGTGACTTGTCCAAGGTCACATAACATATCACTGAAGTCAGACTTGAACTCTAAGCCCAGAGCTCTATCCACTAAGCCACGTAGCTGGCATGGTAACCCAGTAGTGAGCTCAATTTCTTACTCATGGAACCTAATTCTCATTTCTTTTATTCTAGCATATTTGAAAAGCAGATCTTACTCTGAAGTATGTACTCAGAGGTACTGGCAATAATCCTTGTTTTGAAGAGGAAACATTTGAGAATCAGATCAGTTCTGTTGTGTCTCCTTGGCCACAAAACTAGTAAATGTGGGAGATAGAATTTGAACCTCTGTCTCACCTCATTCTTAGAGTAGCTGGTTTCTGCCACACCATACTTCCGCCCTCTGTGCCCTAGCTCACCTCTGACCCTTTGGAATGGTGCATAAATGAAACATGTGGCTCCATTGCTTAAGCAGAGGATTGCCTATAGCTGGAAATTCCCAGGAAGGTAGTACAGGCCAAAGAATGCTAGACTTGGCATCTTGTCTCAGTCTCCTAATATCTAGTTGACCCCAAGTAAGTCACTTAATTTCTTAGAGTCGCCATCTTCTTTTTTGAAAATGGGAATAATAACATCACCTGCCTTACAGGGTTGCTATGATGATCAAATTAAATACTACATGAAAAGCATGTGGAAAATCTTTAAGGGCCATGTTAAATACTAGCTCTTATTATCATCCCTATACAAGATATAAGAGTAGAAAGAACTGAAATAAAGAGATAGCTATATATGAATGTGTATGTGTAATTATATGTTTGTTTGCCTAAAACATTAGGGGTTCATTAACTTGCAGAAAGTGTACTGTTATATTTAATTCTGCAAATCAAAAATGTTTCCACAAATACAAAGTCTTACAATAACATTTAATTAGGCAAAAAAAAATCCATGATAATTACTCCATCCACTGATTTTGGTGAATTGGATAAAAATAGCCAAGATCCCTAAATATGCCACAATATCAAGAATATTTTACTTTAACAAAGCCAATCTCCTGTCTGAGTTCTCTCCATTTAAAAAAAGCAACCATCAAAATGAAGAGATCCGGTTAGTCTTTGCTTCCGGGGAGAATCTGAAACCAAAGAAAAGAGATTCCTGTAGAGTTGTGATCAAGGGACGTCACCTTGCTGAAGCTCTTTGCTCACATGTGAAGGGATTCACGTGTTGTACTTTCCAGGCTGGGAGATTTTGTAGTGAAGAAACACTGTATGCGTGAGCCAATCTAATCTAACCCAATAACATTAAGCACCTGCTAGGTGCCACTCACTGTGCGAGAGCTGGGGACAGATGCAATAAATAAAGAGACAATCCCAGCCCTCCCTCAGGGAGCTCGCAGTCTAAGAGGGGAGACAGCACCCAAGGGAGGCAGCAACGTGGGGCAGAGGACATGAAACAGGGCAGCAGGGCACTAGGGACAGGGGCGTCTTGCTGGAACCAGACAGCACAGCAGTTGCAAAAATGCAGTGATCTGAGTCTCGTCTCCAGCCACTATGAAGGAAGCTCTTAAGAGGAGTGTGTCCTCTTCCCTTCAGCCCTTTGAGCAGTGGGGAAAGAGGCGGAGAGGCGAGTCAGTCCAGGCTTGAAAGAGTAGCATTGTGCTGCATTGAGAAGGGAGCATTTTGTTCTGTGGAGTTGAACCCAGGCAGGGCAGCAGACGGCAGAGTGGAGTGACAGACAGATGCTTACGTATACACACAGGATATTATTATTATAAAATAAAGGCCAGAGGAAGTGCAGACATGCCAGCTCGACGGCAGAAAAATAAGGGGAAAAGTCCAAGTCTAATACTCTGCCAACCAATACGAGTCATTTTGCCGGAAGGCTCAGAACATTGAGGAGGGCTGAGCTTACCCTGTAAGAGAAGGGACGGCTATGGAAGGAACGTGCTCCCCGCCAGGGTATGGATGTGTTTACAAAAGACTTTTCAGATTGATTTTGCACTAAATAAATGAGTGACTCACATTTGCTCGTTTCCTTTTGGACCTGGAGTTGTTATTTCCCTGACCAGGAAACTCCCTCTCCATTCGGACCAGCCACGTTTTGCAAGTTAATGTGAGTGGGACACAGCAGAAGTTGCCTGGCGAGATGTTTTTCATAGGAAAGAATTACATGACTTTGGCTCCTGAGCAAAAGAAATAAAAGAAACCATAAAAAAATAGCGTCAGGGGAGCAAACTTCAGAAACTGAGGGGGGAGGTAACACTTCTCTAGAACGTGGAAGATCATTCGCTTTAAAGTGGGTCCAAGAATGCTGTTTGTTTGGGGGGAGCTAATGCGGAGAATGGAAAACCCTCCAAACTCCCAGGAGTCTCCAGACCTGGATTCAGCCTGGGCCTTTCTCCTAACAAGTTGTTGTTCTTGGGCGAGATGCTTCAGATCGAGGCTAGTTCTCCTCATCCATGAAGTGAGTTAGTATTTAGGCCCAGGTGCTGCCCAGGGTGCCGAAGATCAAGCAGAGTAAAGAAGAAGAAGGAATTCGTGTTCTGTGAATGTAACCAAGAGAGCAGCTTTCTTTTCCTGGAGAGAGCGAGCTTCTCGTGAATGCCATGGCCCTGAGATTAGGAAGGTTCCGCTTTCCAATACCCTGGAAGGAGGAGCAATGAGGCTAGCCCACCGCTTGGTACCCAGGTTCCTCACTACGTTCCCGTCTTGTCCCTGACTACCCTCTCAGGGGTCTTTGTAAAGCCAACCCTAAAGGAAAGAAAAAAGGAGTAAATTGTTGTTCTTTATTGTTTGACTTTCCCAGACTTCCGCCCTCTGGGGAGCAGAGCAGGAAAATACTGGATTGGCGGTCAGAGCCCGGGGTTGACGTGCTCCCTTCGCACCTGCTCTCCGTGTCATCTCCAGCGAGTCACGTGTGCCCTGCGGCTCTCGGGCTCCCCTTGTAAAACCAGGGGCTGAATGAGATCCCTTCTAGATTGCTTTGTGGGCCCTTGTGGCGCCCTTGGTCGTGCCTCTGGCATCTGTGCTACAGTTTGGTCAGAAGTTCAGCCTGCGACATGGATATGTTTGGAGGGGAGGGGGGTCACCTGTTTTCTGGTCTCGTTTATGATTTCTTGCCAGAAACAGACTGTGATGGAAAAGCCGGGACTGCTCTGAGCGTAACTGAGAAACGAGCGCGTCTCACAGCTCATCTTTGTGCTACGGGCACACGAAGCGGTGCCTGCACATGGGCGGCACTGAAGCCTTATTCAACTGAATCGAAGGATCACATTTGCAAGTGACCTGAGGGCCACCCATCGGTTGAGCCCAGGGAAAAGCCCTTCCAACAAAGATCGAGCTGAGACAGAGCCGTCTGTGTGACCTTTTGTTATAGAACAGAATATTATTATACAGAATATAACAAGAGGACAGAATATTATTATATGGAATATAACAAAAGAACAGAATATCATTATACAGAATATAGAATATAACAAGAGCACAGAATATTATTATATAGAATATAACAAGAGAACAGAATATTATTATATGGAATATAACAAGAGAACAGAATATCATTATACAGAATATAGAATATAACAAGAGCACAGAATATTATTATATAGAATATAACAAGAGAACAGAATATCATTATATAGAATATAACAAGAGAACAGAATATTATTATATAGAATATAACAAGAGAACAGAATATTATTATATGGAATATAACAAGAGAACAGAATATCATTATATAGAATATAACAAGAGAACAGAATATCATTATACAGAATATAGAATATAACAAGAGCACAGAATATTATTATACAGAATATAGAATATAACAAGAGCACAGAATATTATTATATAGAATATAACAAGAGAACAGAATATCATTATACAGAATATAGAATATAACAAGAGCACAGAATATTATTATATAGAATATAACAAGAGAACAGAATATCATTATACAGAATATAGAATATAACAAGAGAACAGAATATTATTATATAGAATATAACAAGAGAACAGAATATCATTATACAGAATATAGAATATAACAAGAGAACAGAATATTATTATATGGAATATAACAAGAGAACAGAATATTATTATATGGAATATAACAAGAGAACAGAATATTATTATATGGAATATAACAAGAGAACAGAATATTATTATATGGAATATAACAAGAGAACAGAATATTATTATATGGAATATAACAAAAGAACAGAATATCATTATATAGACTAGAATATTATAGAATAGACCATCCACCTGTCTTTACACAGTGGCCGTTAATAAGCTCCGAGCAAATGGCCAATGTCTTTGGTACGCTGAGCTGTTTTTTCGGTTTTATTGCTGATTTTGTTAATTTTTAACCCTAGCAGGATCTTGAGGGCCGGCAGGCCTCGGTCACCCCGAGTGAGGCTAAGGAGAGCAGGGAGCTCCATTACTGCACTCTGACCTCAGCCCAGCTCAAGTCAGGCAGATGTTGGCAGACAAGCACCCGTCCTGGTGGCTGCTTATATTTCTCTACCTGCCCATTAGAGGGTGCCTTATGGACTAGGTAGAGGAGTTCCCCATACGCTGCCAAGGAGAACACACGAGCCCTCTCTGGAGACTTAAAAACAGATGGCATGTCAGGAATTCAAAACTGTAATCCGAGATTAGCCGGAGCAATCAGTCAGTCAATCAACAAGCATAGCGTGACCCTGAGCCAGTCCTGCACTAGGTCTCCGCAATGCCGTCTGTCCTGCCGATATATGGAGCTCCTTTGAAGCGGCCGTGAAGGCAGCAGATTCCTTAAGTCAGAACTCTAAGACAGAAGGGCTGTGGAGCAGGACTCTGTCCGCCGTTATGTACAGCATTATGTTTCCTGGCGCTGCCTTAGACGAGAGGGAGCCTGGAACTCCGTGAATAGGACACTCCTCACGAAGCCTCCCTTGTAGGAACCGCCCTCAGACGAGGTGACTTTCTTCATAAACAGTCAATTTGCTTTTTTGCAAAAAGATTCCCACCGAAGTGTTTGGGAAGTAGCCAAGTCTGCGTGCCTGGACCCAGGCCTTTAGGAGCGTCCCAGGGAGCAGAAGAGACCGCTTTGATGGGCAAACCTCTAAAAGCAGAACCAAAAATAAGCCCGGCATTGCCAAAATGGCAGGTGGTGGTCTGGGCAACATAGGTGTGGCTTCATTGCTGTAGCTTGTTTCTGAGACCTGTCTAAGGGACTGACAAAGAGCTATTGTAACTCGTGGGCAGGACTCGAACCCACATCTCCTTCATTCCCAGACTGGCCTTTTTCAGGTCTCGCCGTCCCTCTGGGGAGCACAAACATAGATCACATAAAGAACACAAAGCAATAGCAATACAAAATTATAAGAGTGTGAAACAGAGAGTGTGTCTAGAGATAATATCCCCATGTTACAGATAGAGAAACTGAGGCTCAAACGTAGTAGAAAGCGAAGGTGGCAGCCAAGTGGGCTTCCCATGTCCAGCACGGCTTCCATTACACCATGCATGCACAGGGGTGTGTCATCCGGGTCATAAGAAATGAAAAGATCCCTCCCTCCACAGCCCCAGCGAGGCCAGGTCTGTCTGTCGAGTCGATCTATCGTGTGTGAATGTTTGCCTTTACGAGAAGATTTCACGGGTATCTGTGACCAGAAGGGAGTTTCTCTTCTTCCCAGACTGTTGGGTCGCTGCTCCTTCCACAGGCGGGAAGAGGGGCGGCTCTGGGACTGCTTCGTCCCCGCCTTCCCTTTTCTCTCTGGTCTGTTTCCGTGACGTCGCCTAATCCGTGGCTCTCTCTCTCCCTCCCTCCCCGCAGCGCTTCGACATGCCCCACGACCTGGTGGCCTCCGAAGACGGGACGGTGTATGTGGGAGACGCTCACGCCGACACCGTGTGGAAGTTCACCACGGCCGAAAGTAGGTTTCCCCAGATGCGTCGTGTAGGTTCGCCTGTCGCGGCTACGCTGCGCAAATAGGAGCGTGTCTGGAGGAGCCCTTTTCCTAGTCGTGCTGTAGATCCAGAGGAACCCGCTTTGCTTCCGCGGAGGAGCGCCTCGTGCGCCTTCTCTAGTTCAGCCTTGTCCCCCGGGGGCGCTTCAGGCATCCCTGTCTCAGGAACGCAGGAGCAGGAAGAGGAAACGTCTCTGCTCGTAGCTTCCTCCCAATGCCAGGCTGCTCGTTGTGTGCAGCGTCAGTCCCCCGGGCAGAGGCTCTCCTTGACTCATTTCTGTTGGGTTCGTCCTGAGGTTTCCTCTTGTGCCCCTTGGATCGCTCTTTCATTCCCTCACAGGGGCGGAAGTACGGAGGGTCCCTAGTGAGAGTGTGATGGGGATTTCCCAAAGTCAGAAGATGCTGCTAGAGATCTTGCACATGTATGTGTGCGTCCATGACGTTGGGTTGGGAATAAGGGCACGCCTGGAGCTGCCTAGAGCATCAGGAGCAGGGACGGGCCATCGCAGATCTAGCTCGTCAGGTCCCTGGTCTTTGAACGCTTGAAGTGCCTCCTCGCAGGGACCTTCTGCTTACTTTGTACAAATATCCTCTCCATTTGGCTGAGGAAGAAACTAAGAGCGCGACAATGTCGAGCTTCCAGAAGGTGTCCTCAGAAGAGGGCATCTCAGAAGAGTCCGGTGCTGTTTCTGAAAAGGGGTTCCTTCTTCTGCAACGGCGTGATCCGTCCAAGCTCGAGCTAGAATAGGTTAGGGCAGAGACCTGCCAGCTCCGGGAAGATAAGGAATATCGGCCATAGCAAAAGAGTCGTCATCAAATCAAGAAGAAATCCATAAAATGCAAGTCGGTGACAAAGTGGCTTCTTAAGCCAAAAAGTTGGTAGACATTTTGGAATCTTCCCAAATCCCTTTCCCATCTTGCGTCACGGATCTCAGACAGAGTGGATGGAGAGCAGATAGGGAGGCAGTCTGTGTGTCACCACCATGATGTCATGGGGCATCCAGCTTCGCTGAGTCACTCCAGCAGCTGAGTCATGGCTGAGAAAAGCTCCCAGATGGGGGCAGGCAGTAATATTCTGGCCAAAGACTGTCAGAGAGCCAGGAGAGGAGGAGAGGAGGAGGGGCTTCTCAAGAGCTCTTTGGTCCTTAATTATTATTCATTATTTGGCCGCACCAATATATATTGCAGATGAAGGTGCAAAATGGTCCTCGGTTCTTTTTAGCCCTCTTCTACCTGTGCCATAAGGGCAGTGGGGTGGAAGAAGAAGGGGCAGAGAACCAAAAACATCCAATATTGCCAATTCCACTGAGACAGACTTAAAATCTAGTAACCAGAAATGATTTGACTGTAGGATTGAGCTTAGACACTAAATTTGAAAACAGGACCACTTGATGACCCGGTCCTGAATTCTGGGGACAATTTTAATAAAGATAAATAGCATCTAAGTGACATGATCTTAACTTTCCTCAGTGAGTCGGAATCCAGGATTCAGAGAGATGATCTAATCTGTGGTTTATACTTGAATACTTTGTAAAGGGAATAATGAATTCAGTTAGCAAAATATTTCCTAAAATGAAATTATTATCCAAATGACTGCCTTTAACTGCCCTCCTTTGCCCTATTTGTGTTTTGTGTGTGTGTGTGTTACAGAGATGGAGCATCGATCAGTTAAAAAGGCTGGCATCGAGGTACACGAAGTCAAAGGTTGGTCAGATTCCTGTTAGTACTGAGCCACCAAGCCAATTGATGATGGGTTCTTTTGGGGTTCATAATTGCACCTGCAAAAAAATCAGGATAAAAATTGCAGCTGCTCTGGTGACTTGGCCGTGCGGTCTATTGTTTTGTGAACCTTTCAACCCCCTCACCTGTTGCTGCTCCTTTTTTCTGATAAATGAACTGCAATAACGAGCTCAGATGCCCTGACCTTAAGCCATAGAAAGTGTCAGAGCACGTAAAAGCTCTATATTAAGCAAGCCAGATCCATTTAGAGAGCCAAAGGTTAGTCACTCCCTTTTTGGAAGTGCGACAAGAAGAGAGAGCCATTTAAGGGATATAAACAGCAGTTGGCTAATGGGCCCTCGCAGTATATGTTAGTATTTAGGCATCATTCTTGTAGACTAATTGCCAAGAGAAATTGATGCGACTCCATGGGCACTTCTCTTCCTCTGGAGAGCTATATAGCCCCAGGGAAGCAGTGAGCTCATTTGGAATCAGAATTCCATGATGGACTCCCTTTCTACGGATCTGGCCGTATTGACCTCTATGCTCCTGACTTTAAACTCTGAGACCAGATTAAGAATTCTCATTTCAGCAGCGCTCCAACTGAGCTAAGAGTTGCTCTAAAATGATTCGCCTGGAGTTTTACATTTGCACTTTACATTGACGTGTTTTCATTTCTCGGGATGGAACGTTGAACAGAAACAAAAAGACGTGAGGACAGAGAGGGAGCTTGGGGACTTGAAACAGGCACAAAGGAAATTTAGCCAGCTCTGAGTGGAAAGGGATAAGAGAACCCAACATCAACAAGTAACTGTTGAAAATCTGGCAGTGTATTATCCAGCTTACATTTCATTTTATTTATATCCTTTTACTGTGTTTGAGAGAATATTCCTCTTCCTGTGTTCTAATGAGGTCCCATGTAGAATTGTTGATATGGTTGGGAAACAAAGAATATGAGGCAGATGACTAATCATTGAAGACGCATTAACAACAGTCACCAGCCCCCCTGAAGAGTCAAGGCCGCCTCAGTTAAAATAGGGACCTAAAGGTAAGGGGTTTAAAAAGAAAAGCCCAAAAGGCAACCCAAAGGAAGTAACCCTACAACAATTATAAGCAAAGCTTCAGAGAGCAAACTGGGCCACAAGGAGTACTAGGCTAGATGGAAGAAATAAAGCAAGACTTTAAAAAAGCAGTGAGAGTCTGAAAGGGGAAAAGCGAAGGACTAAAATAAGTAGCTTAGAAAGAAAGGGAAAAACATTAAGCACATGGTAGGTCGAGTCCATGAAAATTAGGATGGGCTGAACAGAATCCAGTGATTCTAGAACATAAAGAGAAATGCTTGAACAAAATCAAAAGATTGACAAAATAGAAGAAAATATAAGATATTCATATTTTTAATGACTTAGAAAAGTTCCCAAGAGAGATAATTTAAGAATCTTCACCTAACCTGAAAACTATGACTTAAACAAAAAATAGATCACTTCATATTGTCAAAGGATTACAACCAGAAATCTACTGGGTTTCTTACTAGATTAGGACAAAATTAAAGTAAAAATTCACATCTCACTTCCTTAGAGGGGAAAAAAAGAGAGATTGAAAACTCCTAGGAATCTCATCATCAAAATCTTGCAAGCAGCTATTTTTTTAAGATGTAAATATATTTGAGCAATTGGAAGGGTGTAAATAAACAGTGATGAAATGCTTGCATTTTAACAGAAGAAGAAGAAGAGATCAATGCCTCTAAAAAACCCTTACTTCTTTAAAGATCAGTGAGGAAGCTAAAGAAGACAAATATGGAGTCTGGATGCAGTTTTGTTCTGTTTGTTGGCTTTAAGAGAAAGAAAAAAAGGAAGAAAAGAAGGAATAATTGAGAAAAGAAATAAGAACCAAAGGGGAAATTTACTATTCCCTCTAAATGGAGTACATGAAACAAAAAAACATAAATACCTAAAGAAAGTGGCAAGGGAAGTAAGTGGGCATATGATGACTCTCTCTTATTTGAATTAGATAAAATAAGATTAAATATATACAGAGAAACACACAAATGAATTAAACTGACCAAGGACACAGGTCAGAACTGGTAAAGGGGAGGGAAGGAAGAGAAGAGAAGAGAAGAGAGCCATGGGAGGGAATAGTAGGAAGCAAAATGAAATTCAAACTCAGAGGGTTGATCACAAAGATGATTAAAAAGAGGGAAAAGGCAATAAGAACCATCAGAATCTGGGCTTACTGAAAAGGAACCAAAGGCTAGAAATAGACCACCTGACTTGCATATCATATATGATGCATAGCCCTTCTTTTTATCAACCTCTTTTTTGTAAACAGAGAGCAGAAAAGGAAAGATGAAAAAGCATAACAGAGGGAAATCCACAATGAACATCAGGACAAGTGTACATTATAAGGGATCCTTCTATTTGCCTCTGCAAATGAATGGGCATCTTTTTATGTGATTCTTGCCTGGCGAGAGGAGCTTACTTTTCAGATTCTTTAGCATGATTAGGCTTTCGGAGGCCCTTTTCAGCTAATTTGCTGGAGTTCGTTTGGGAAACAGAGGCAGGTAGTGAAATGAGTTAGAAGCCACCAAGTTAAAAGGAGGAGCTGAAGCAGAATTTACTTTCCCAAGTTACATGATCCCATTTGTCTTCCTCCCTAGTTTTCCTCCCCACTCCTGGGTCAGATGAGTAATTTGACCTGGGTCATTCCTGTGGTATCATGCAAAACATATTTCCATATTCATCATTCTGAGAATAATCATAAAAAACAGAACCCCAAATAAACTGAAGTGAAATACAGGCTCTGGTTTGGACTCGACTCCCACAGTTCTTTTTCTGGAGGTGGAGAGCATTCTTTGTCCTAAGTCCCTTAGAATTGTCCTGGATCATTCCATTGCTGACAGTAACTATGTCTGTCCCAGTTGATCATTGCCAGTATTGCTGTCGTTATGTACAGAGTTCTCCTGCTTCTACTTATTTCACTCTGTTCATACAGGTCTTTCCGGCTTTCCTGTTCATCATCTTTTACAGCATAATAGCATTCCATCCCCATCATATCCCATAATTTGATCAGTCCTTCCCCAATTGATAGACGTCCCTTCAGTTTCCAATTCTTTGCCACCACAAAAAGAGCAGCTCTGAAGATTCTTGCACTCCTGGGTCTTTTCTCCCCTTTTTAAAACCTCTTTGAGATACAGACCTGTTAGTGGTATCCCTGGATCAAAGGGTGTGCATTGTTTATAGCCCTTTGGACATAGTTCCAAATTACCCTCTAGAGTGCTGGGATCCGTTCACAACTCCACAAACAATGCATTTGTGTCTCAATTTTGCCACATCCCTTCCGACATTTATCACTTTCTTTTACTGTCATATTGACTGATCTGATGGGTGTGAGGTGGAACCTCAGAGTTGTTTTCATTTGCACTTCGCTAATCAAGAGGCACTTAGAACAAAAAAATAGCTATTTGATTAAAAAAGGTTTTATTTAATTAAAAAATAAACAGGGAAACTATTAAACTCAAAGACAACAAATAAAATCAAATGTCATTGTAGCTTCCAGAAAATGAAAAAGAATAGATCAGTGAATTGGATGTACACATAAACCCTGGGAAAGACAACTAACAAAATCTCCAATTAAACTCCAAAATGAAAATCAAGGAAGAGATCCACAAGGCTGGGAGTAATCTAGGTCTGAGATTCGGCAAAAGAAAAATAGCAATAGGCAAAGGGGCGAGTCAAGCAGAGAACAATATAGAATTTAAATTCAACTATACTGAGTTGAAGTGGAAGAGGGGAATAGTCTGAAAAAGCCCTGAGAGGTTCAGGTATTGGAGTTTTCTCTTTAAAAAAAACCCTATAACTAATAAAAAAATGATAAAATGTATAGAAAAGGAAATTATGAGGCCAATAATGAGTGACAGATGAGAAAATAAACTCACAGTCTCTAACGAGGTGATGCAAAGGGAACTAGAAAGAGTCAGGTCTGTTCTTTCACCTGATTTATTGGTGGAAGGGGCCTGGGCAATGAGAGGCTGTGGAAATTGAAGCTCAATCGTTGGGCTCTAATCAGTGCAGGGTCTAGGCCTGCAAGGTAGAGGTGCTCTTACTCTTCCAGGATAATTGGTGGAAAGAGGCTATATTAGTGACAAATGATAAAAAAAGAAAAGTTAAATCACATGATTTTATCTGCTCCGTAAAATGTGTTAACAAAAACACTATAGGCTTTCATGCTAAAATAAAAACAAAACAAGACAAAAACCAAAGGGAAACAATTTATCTTTCCTTAATATAGTAAACAGGATCTATTTAAAACCAAGAACTAGTATCATTTGGAATGAAAAAAACAAACCAGTAATCTTTCCAGTAAGAACAGGTATAAAGGAAGTATGTCCATTGTCAGCACTATTATTTGATGCAGTTTTAGCAATATTAACTATATAAAAGACAAAAGCAATTGAGGAAATAAACATAAAGAAGAATCGAAATTCTCTCTCTGTGGAGATGATGATTGCTTAAAGAACTTGAAATATTTATCCTAAAATTACTATAAATCGTAAATTCAGTAAACTTAAAAATACACTTTCTCTATATTACTAACAAAACCCCACAGATAGTATAAAATGGCCACACAGAAGCATTTCACCAGTGAATGAGTTTAAAAAAATAAAATGTGCCATTTCCACGCGGTTGGGCTTCCCTTTCTTAAGTATACTCTAAGACCCAAGAAGAATTTTTCCATTTTTAAAGCAGTGCGTTCGGTGATCCAGGTGCTTGTGTATGTGTATTCCAAGCACTCGTGTCTCATCAAGTAGTCGTTGATAGTCTATTTGAACAGCTACTAGTAATGGGTACAAAAGGGTATTCAAGGCACTCTTCTTGTCAAGCCTTCGACTGGCGCAGGCTGGCCCCTCCGGGTACATTTTTATGACAAGAATCACAGGGCAGATCAGCCTTGTGGAGAAGGACTTGCAAGGACAAGTGAGTTGGAAGTGTCGGGACAAGCATGACTGTGTGTGTGCGCATTTGACACGTGGACAGGAGATAGACTCCTTTTCTTAGTATGTCCATTGTCTTGTAGCCCTTTCAAGAGTTACCACGACACTGGCTCAGCTTCTGCTCCATAAAATGCTCTTTACTTGCCTGTATCTATAGAGGTAGTAAAGAAAAGCTCAGCATTAATTTTAAGTCACTTTTGTTCAATAATAAATATGGTTGGAGTGGGTTAGTGGATCAGTAGATTAAGAGCCAAGCCAGTAGATTCAGTTGGAAGGTTCTGAGTTCAAATATGACTTCAGACACTTCCTATGTTAACCCCCACTGCCTGGTCCTCACCCCTCTTTTGCCTTAGAACCAATACACAATATGGGTTCAGAGATGAAAGGGAAGGGTTTTAAATGCCAAACATAATCAATCTGGCCCCCTTGTTCCCATGATGAGACAAAGTAGGCTTCCTTGTTTTCATGGAGATCCTTTCTTCTCTTCTGGTTCTCAGGCTGTTTTAGCCCTCAGGTAACCCATCAAACTTTTTTACCTATAATTTCTGCCACTTTGTGTCTAGATCATATCAAGAGAATTCCCAGGGAGCACATCAGACCTTTTGTCTTGGAATTTCATGATGCTTTTATACCCGTATCCTATCCCTAGAGACTATTGATTGTCCTCCTTCAAGCATCAAGGAAAATCTTGAATTCTAGGAAGGTAGGAGCAAGAAAGGGTGCAAGTCAGGCAGGGCTCTTAGTCACCGCATTTCTACTGCTCACTGCCTTCAAACAGTTATCTCTTCGGGGCCTTAGGAATCATTTAGGAAGTTCTGCCCCGGAGAAATGAAAGAAAAAAGCCTCCAAAACCCATAAGCCTGTATCTACATTAAATATCAACATAAATATTCCTTCTGATTGTCAAGCTATTAAGCCAACTTCTAACTCAGAGTCGAGGCAAAGTTACTTTTCAACTGCATCTTAAAGGAAGACAGTGTATCACTCATGCTGCATTAGTGCAAGATGGCAGCTTTCATGAAAAATGTATGGTTAAGTATTAACATTTTGACACCGACATTGGTCCATCTTAAAGATTTCAGTGGAAGTTTTCATATTTCTTCCTTATCTAGTTATAATTTGAATGACGTGTGTGTGTTATACCCCATGCACGATTATAATGAACTACCGGTGATGCCTTCTTTATTTTTGTAGTTCTCCCAGACCCCGACACCATATCTTGAACAATATGCTTCATAAAATTGAGTGAAGGAAGAAGGAATGCATTGCAAGCACACAATAGGAGACCAGTGCCTAGACCTCAGTCTACGTTCAGGGCTTTCTGTGATTCTTTGCCTTATTCTCTCAAACTCTATTATAGGGATCTGTCAACCCCACAGAGTTACATCAGAGCATTTGCTAAATCCCTTCCTGTGTGTGTACTGTGGCAAGCACTTCAGAAAAGACCCGAACCACCCCTGAACAGTTTATAATCTGTCCGATACAATGTATGTAGGCAGACAGAGAAAGCATAAGCCCATACGTCAGTGGACCTAAGGATGGAGCATAAATTAAAGGAGTATATTCTGTTCGTGTAAGAAAGATCCATCCGTTTATCTGGTGGTGAAAAAATCCTGCAGAAAAAGAAGGAAAGAGAAAATGCGTTTGATGGTAAAAATGACAGAGTTTCAGTGATGATCCCTGAAATCAGAATTACTTGTATTATGATCGTGTTACTTGGAAAGCCATTCCAAGAAGTCAGGTTTTTCCAAGTTCTCTTTGAATGAACAATAACTGATTTGGGGGGACGTGACATATGTGGGTTAGGTCAATATTGTGCACTCTTCTTCCTTTGAAGAAACAGAGACAGTTGTTGAAACCAAAGTGGAAAGCAAACCCCCATCACCCGAGCTGCTGAAGATGCAGGAGAAACAGAAATTGGTCAAAGAGACAGGCTCTGGAGTTTCCTTTGTTCTTATTACCACCCTTCTCGTTATTCCAATTGTTGTCCTGCTGGCTATTGCTGTCTTTATTTGGTGGAAGAAAACAAGGGCCTATGGAGGCAAGTAAAACTGAACCACTTTCCTTTGGAAGCATCGTGTTGAAAAGTGTGTTTCGTATGATTCCCTCTTAGGAGATAGTCTAACCTTCCCCTCCCTCGTCATCCTCTTTTCTCCCCCCCTTTCGATAACATGGTTGCATCTTCTCTACATGTTCCATATGGTTTCTCCATCATTATACAACCTGCTTCTAGAGTCTCCAGATTTGAAGTCTTAAAGCCAAATTTTAAGTTTTGCACCTTGTCTTTAAGTGTAAGATCACACTTGTAAAATTTTCCCTAAGTTAGGGGCTTGTGAACTTGTTTTTCTTAAAATATTTTTTATAACTAGTTTCCTTTAATATTTATTTTCTTTTATAATCCGATGTGTCATAGTTTATGCATTTAAAAGTTTTTGGTAGGAAACGGGTCCGTAGTTTGCCCAGACTGCCCATGACTTAAAAAATAGCAAGAGCCCTCGTGGGAGGAAGACTTCTTGAGGTCTGCCATTAAGCAGGAACACAACAAAGCAGAAACGTGGGTCAGGTGGACCTGCTGAAGCCTCTGAAGAATCCACAGAGGGCCGATTACTCCATTTCCAAATGATGACTCCATCTTACAGTGGAGAGAATTAATCTTTCTGCTGAATCATTCTGGCCCCTCTGCTTGCTGTGCCATTATTTATCTCCTGTTTGTGGTACTTGCTTTTTTTCTTCAGGGCTTTGAAGATGCATTTTTATATTAAACAAACCTCTCATAGAAAGGGATTAAAGCTCTCCACAAGAAGAGATAGTTACAAAGGAAATAAGGAAGATTTGGGTACAAAAATAAGATCTACTCTAGTCCCATTTTGCCCCCCTTCCTTATAGGAAAGCCCTCTATGAAGACTTGGTTAACCTTTGGTAACGTGAGACTAGCCCCCAAACTTTCATGGATTTTACTCTTTTAATTCCTTGACCAAAAAAAAGGCATTTTGATGCTTGGGGCAGCAACTGTTTTTTCAAGTTAAAGGTAATCCACTCAAGGCAAAGAATAGGACCTCACAGTTGAAGTCCCTGACTTTAGAAGCCTCAGTTTCCCAATTTTCCCCAAACAGCCACCAGATCATAAGATCTGACGAGCACTCTAGATTTTTTGTCTTGAAATTCTATCAATTTCGCTTTTATCTTTCTGGTTATCATTCTTGAGACCTGGATTGGGGTGCTAAAAGCTGCAGTTTAAAGACGGTGGTTGGGGCTCATTTGGAAATGTGCTGTCTCGTTCCAGCTGATTCGGAACACAAGCTTGAGACAAGTTCAGGAAGAATACTAGGAAGACTGAGAGGTACGTCTGTGACCTTTTCGAATCCATTTCCTTCAGACGTAGTCAGGCAGAGTCAACAAAAACCCACGTCTCTGAAAGAGCAAACCGATATTTCATATCCTCTCTTTGCAAATTCAACTTCCCTAGGAGCCAGGCTTACATTTCCCCAGTGCAATAGGGCAAGAAGCCAAAAGGGTCTGAGCAGCCCATCACTCTCCTAGATTATTGAGTGCTCCTCCTCCCCCCTGCCTTTCATCTGGCCGCCATTGGTCTCCTGTCAATGGTCCATCGTTCCTGGGACAGTCAGTCATTGTCAGAGTGGCTGCGACTTGGTCAGAGTCACGGAGGATGCACAAGTGCTTTGGTAACAGCAATTCTGGGCAGCCTCGGAAGGAGCAGGAATCTGGACCATCCCTTTGTCTTGACTCTGACCAAGTTCGATTATGTGTACAATGTCGCTTCTACACACCCTAACATGCCAACCAGAAGTTAGCTACTGTTTATGGCAACTTAAAAAGGAAGCAGAGCCCTCTTTTTCTGCCAGATGAGTTCTCTCCAGCAATTCTTTTTGTCTAGCTTCCTCTTGGTCCTCATCTTATAAAATCACGTGCCACGAATGTAAATATTCAGATGTGAAATATTCCTAAAAGCAGCCAAATAGGAGGAAATTAGTAAAGATCCCGGGAAACTTCCTTTCAATGACATGTCGATGCTTTCTTCATTCAGGAAAGGGCAGTGGAGGTCTAAACCTGGGGAACTTCTTTGCCAATCGCAAGGGTTACAGTCGAAAAGGGTTCGATCGACTGAGCACCGAAGGGAGTGACCAAGAAAAAGATGACGAAGGCTCAGACTCCGAAGAAGAATACTCAGCACCTCCACCCCGACCAGCTTCAGTCTCTTCCTTAAACTAAGCCTTGGCTTTCTTTGTTGTACCATTTTACCAAGACTTCCTTTAAGCTCTTTCGCACGTTTAAATTTTTGTGTATTTAATTGTAAACTGCACTAGTCTGTGTGGGACTGTACACTTTGGGTTTCTTCCTTTGGGTTGAGTTTGCTTTTTTTTTCCCAAGTGGAGGAGTGTCCTGAAAGTTCCTAATAGTGCCATTACCCTTGTGTAATCACCTACAAAGGAGAAAGAGGGCTGCGCTCTTTTTCCATCATCACCCTACTATTTTAAAGGATAGAGTGTTGGCTCAGTTACAGTTTGGAACTTTTCTCTCTGTGGAAATGATCCCATTATCTGCTTTCACCCAGTATTTGCCCAATAGCTCTTCCATTGCCAATTGCTTTCTTTGGTGCCTTTCCTATCCAGCTCCCAACCTACAGCAGTACCGAAAACCTACATGCTACAGGAAGAGAAAGCTGCTAAATCGCCTTCTATTTTTTTAAAATCACTAACATTATATTGCAATGAGGGGGAAATAGTCTCTATTTAAACAAAGAGTTTGCTTTGGTTTTTACTTTTCTTCCGTTGGTGTGTTTCTGGGATGTCTTATTTTTAGATGGTGACACTGTTAGAAGCTATTTTCAGAATCTGAATGTAATTTGTGTAATAAAGTGTTCTCAGAGCATTCGCTGTCCCAGTGTGCTTTGCCATTTGGGGGTATTTGTAGGGCTTGGGGTACAGCTTTTGTAATGGCCACACCCATCACCAGTGCGGTGAAATTTATCAATAACCTACAAGCAAGAAATGCGCCATTTGGGGGCAAAAATTGGAAACGATTTTGTTTTGGAGCAAGTCATAGAGGAAAAGCCAGACCAAGGGCTTGCACCCGTGTCTCAGAATGAAGCTCTCTCAATATTTCAGGAGGAGTTTTGCCCGTGTATCAACTTGCAGGGTACATATACTGTAATAAAACACGATCACAGCTCAGAGCAGACCTGGGTCTCCAAGTGCCTACGCAAATGAAGACAGTCAAGCACTGTAGGTATACTTTGTCCTGACAACTAATTTTTAGTTCCTCAAAACTTCCACATATTTACATAGCAAAGTCTTAATTACCAAAACTTTTTCAGACTTTTATTTGTCTTCTGAAAACCTACCTCACAATAACGGTGAGTAGAAATCACTTCAACTAGATATTCTATTCATGATTCATTAAGTGTAGTTTGCCAAGCACCTAGACATTTCCCTGAAAGTAGACACAAAATACAGGCAGCTATGCAATACAGTTGCCACGGTCCTGGAGTCAGCAAGACCTGAGTTCAAATCCAATTTCAGGCACTTATTAGCTGTGGGACCCTGAGCAAGTCACTTAACCCTGTCTGCCTCAGTTCCCTCATCTTTAAAATGAGCTGGAGGAGGAAATGACAAACTATTCCAATCACTGCCAAGAGAACCCCAAAAAGCTTACAAAGAGAGATATAACTGAAAACTACTAAACAACAAAGAACAAATTAGTGGCTTTAGAGTTGTATTCTATTAATCGATTCAACAGATCAATAAACTGTATCTTAAAGGAAAAGCTGGATTCTGAGATGAGGGTGAAGAGGGAGTCCATTTCTGCTAGGGGGCCTTGCTGTGGGAGACAAGGAAAGAAGAGATTTGGAACTATGATTAGTAAAATGAAGAATCGGTTAAGGGGATACAGATGGATTATTTTATCGCATTGAGGGCTGAATTGAGATTAGATCATGTTAATTTGTCACAGACCTAACCTATATTGTTCCAGGATTTCCTTCATTGAGTATCCTGTGAATTAATTAATCTGGATTAATAAAATCCAGAATTGGAATTGGGGGAGGTGAAATTAGTAATTATTTGAGGGAATAATAGATTCAAGAATAGAGAACATGACACAATTGAACTGATTCAGCAAGGGGGTGAGATTCGGGAAGGAGGGGTGGGGCAGTGAGCATAGGGATGATGATCTGGGAATTTTTTAAAGGAGTAGAAGAATTAGAAGCCAGGTGAGGATTAAGGACAGGGATAGAAAATTGTAAGCATAAAGAAGGTCGGAATGACAAAAGATTATGATTTGATAAAGAAATTTTGGCAATCACTAAGTCCCCTAGGATGAAGGTAGGGGTAGAAGTAGAAACTGTAAGACATCGTTTTAATTCATTGAGTAAGAATAGTGAATATTCTAGGGGAAGAGATATTCTGGATTAGGGGATATATTTGGATAATGTGGACCTCAAAAGAGGAAAAGGTAAGGTGATAGTTGAAAAGGAAGAATCTGGTCATGGAACACAAAAGTGTTATGGCTCCCCTGTCACAACCAGGGAATGAGTAGAGTTGAAAGAAAATGAAAGTAATAACAAAAAGAATAGCTGACAGGGGCAGCTGGGTGGTTCAGTGGAGAGCCAGACCTAGAGATGTAAGGTTATGGGTTCAGATCTGGCCTCAGACACTGGGCAGTTTACTTAATCCCCATTGCCTAGCCCTTACTCCTCTTCTGGCATGGAACCAATATACAATACTGATTCTAAGATGGAAGGTAAGGGGTTAAAAAAACAAGGATGACTGAAGAAGCAACATTGTCCCAAGGAAGATCAGTGTCCAATGATTGAAGGAGAGAGCAATAGGACTTAAATAAGAAATGTGTTCCTCACGGGGCAGGTTTTCCAGATGGTCCAGTGCAAGGGGTGAGAAGATTTTAAAGAGGGGCATTGGAGTGTTAGGATTTAGGTAGACGGGAATGAGGGAGCAGATGTCTGGGGTTGAGGAAGGGGTTCTATTCTTTGGCAGGCAGAAGTTCAGTACTAGCATAGAGAGAAACAAAAAGAATGGGGGTGTTCTAGGTATTGACAAAGTAGTATCAGCAAAGTGTGGGTTTGGGAAAGAAGTCCATAGAGGGAGGCAAGCCTTCAGATGACACTTGTGAAAAGTTGTGGGGTTCTGTCCTCTTGAGTTCAATATCACGATCAGCATTTGCAACAATGCGTGATTCTCTGCACTGTTAACATACTATATAAATCTCAACTAATTTTATAATTTGTTCTATGACCCTTTCATTCTTTAGCATTAGGATACTTAGTTTTTCCCATTAAATATAAACGATTTCAAAAGCTCTTTAATGTTTTTTGGTGTTGCATTATAGTCCCAAAAGAGTGAATTTAATTTTTCTGCAATTATTTATGGCATTTTTATGGCCCCCCAAATGGTCAGTTTTTACAAAGGTGGTATGTATAGCTGAAAAACAGATAGAATCATTTTTTCTCATTCAATGTTCTCCAGAAGTCTAACATTTCTAAAAATCTATTCATATCCTTCTTTCTCATTTATTTTTTTTCTATTTATTTCTTCTATATTTCATATATTTTTTCTATTTATTTTAGGCTTAGTTTTGTCTTTATCAGGGTCAGGGTAAATTGAGATCTCCCACTTGTATTAGTTTCACTATTTCCTCCAATAATTCGTTTCACTTCTAAGAATGTAGATTCTATTCTATTTTGTGCATATATGTTCTGTATTGATACTAAGTTTTTGTCTATGGTGCCTTTTAGCAAGATGACGTTTCCCTGTTTGTGTCTCTTTTCATTATATCCATTTTTGCCTTTTCTTTGTCTAAGATCCCAATTCCTGCTCTTGCCTTTTAAACATCAGCTAAAGCCTAAGATTCTTTTCCAAACCCTCATTTTAACTCTATGTGTGTCTTTCTGTTTCAAGTATCTCTTGTAAACAACATATTGTTGCATTCTGTTTTCTAATACATTCTGCTGCCTTCCGTCTTGAGAGTTAATTTCCCATATTCACATTCACAGTTATAACTGCTGGGTATTTGCCTTCTTCCTATTTTCTTTTATTTATGCTGCTCCCTTCTTTAATCCGTCCTCGCCCCACTTCAATCTGAAGCTGCCTCCCTTACTAATTGGAGCCAATCCTAAATGTAAAATACCTTGTCATCCTCACTTCTCTCTCATCTTCTTTTTACTTGTGAATGATTCCATTGCAAATGAGGGACTAAAATATATTTTAAGCGAGCTGGAAGTTAGCAGCATACTTCCATTTTTTATATTTTAATGGCTCCAATGCCCTGCAGTCTCGAAGCTATTCAAATACTTCTTTCGTAATATTTGTTTTAATGCTGTTTTATTTTCCAATTGTAATAGTTTCTGACTAGTTCTGCACATCGTTTATGTTTCGTTCCATTTGATTATTACTAACTCAGGAGCATTATTACTGAATTCGCACCAATGCTGAGCTGCTCAGGAAGGGAAGACGGGGCCGGAGTGCCCATTACAATTGTCAGCACACTCACGCGAATGTCAAAATGGTTCAGCTTACAAAGGTGACCAATTCAAATGGGAATAATTGGTTCCCTGAGAACACAAAAGCATGGACTTCAGTGACCGTATTTATGGATCTAAACTAAATGCCTCATTTTGTGAGATAAAAGCGTTAGTACTCACTAAAGATTCTTAGGTGAAAAGAATCCGCGTATGAGGATGGGCTTTGATCATTACTCCACATTTGTCATTACAAATACTCTAATTACAAGGATAAGTTAATCACAAAATGATTCCGTCCTAGTTCTAAAAATTCTTCATTGAAGCATGAAATAAGGATGTTGACCCTCTCTCCAAATTCTACCCTAGTTATACAAAGTGGCTATTCGGAGGACAGACAGAGGATTGTATATTTAGCCTTACAGCTGCAACTATCTCCCTCTTAACCCTGAATAAAATATATTACTTAAAAGTCTTTTTCACATCTAGACAATCCTGTAATGAGATTATAATGTCTTGATTATGTAATTATTGATTTTTTTCCTTTGAATTAATACTGAGAGATGAGTCTTTCTGAACTAAAGTATCTGCAATAAAAAGGAAAGATCGCGGAGTTGAGAGTCCTTGTAAGGGATCTTAGAGATTGTTTAATTCTACATCCTTATTTTGCAAATGAGGAAACTGAGTCCCAGAGAGTTTAAGTTTGATTCCATTTAATAAATAGCAAAAGTAGAATTTACCCCATACCTCCTATGACTTCAAATCCATCCCATATTTCTTCAATATTAAAAGAGTTTAAATCAGTGCTTTCGATAAGACAGTAAGCCTCAACTTGAATTTTTAGTGGAAACAAGGTCATTTCTCCAAATATTCATTTCCTCTGAGAATGAACGTCTGACACAGAACCAACCATTCATTATAGTACGTAATCGTATAAAGAATTTTCAGGTACATTTAAGTATCACTTGAAGGTTTTCAAGGTACTTTCCTTACGACCATCCCATAAGACAGTGCAAACATTATCGTTGTTTTACAGACTAGGAAATTAATTCAGAAAAGAATGATATGGACATGATTGCACAGATATTAAGTGTCGAGGTATAAACTAAAAGTCATCAGCCAGCATGCATTTATTAAGCACGGTCTGAGTACCACGAACTGGGTTAAGTGCTTGGGATACAAAGAAACTTAAAAAAAGAAAATGACTGCTCTCAAGGAGCTCACAGTCTAATTGGGAGAAAACATGCAAACAACCAAGTACAAATAAGATATACACACAACAAATTGGATATAATTAACAGCAGAGGAGAAACACTATGATTAAAACTGAGAAAGTCTTCTTGCAGAAGGTGAGGTTTCAGCTAGGACTAAAAGGAAGTCATGGGAGTTAAGAGATAGAGAAAAGGGAAGTATCTCAGACATTGGTTGTAGCCAATAAAAATTGTGGGCTAAAAATGTATTTATGATATTTTTCAAAGAAAATGGAATCGGGAGATGAAGTGTCAAGTTTGAGAAATGATAAGGAGCCCTGGACCGTTGGATTAAGTTTTCATGGGCTGGAGAAAGGGGGCAGTGCTGGAATGGAAGAGAAAAGGCTCCTAATCTCTCTCTACTAATGCCCCCTGAAACAATTTAAAAATAATACAGTTAAATGAATTCTGAGGAGCAGATTCCTCAAGGAAATGGAGTGAAATAATTTTCAACAACTTAGAAGGTCTGCAGGAAAAGTCTGTTGCACAGGGGTGGGAATGGAGCTCATAGCAGGTTGCCAAGGCAAGCCTCACCTAGGCAAGTCAGTGCAGCTCATAGGGGCAACTGAATTAGTGGCAACAACTTCTGAAGTTCTCACTCCACAGACAATGAGGGTATGGGATGAAAGGTCAGGAGCAGATTACAGAGATCCCTTTATGAGCACTGGATGCAGGACTCTATTGCTTTGCCCATATGCAGATTTGGGTAGCAGTTCTGGGGCACAGTCCCAGGACAAGAAGTTCTAGCGCATATAGACTTGCAGCCCCAAGGGAGTGGGGACCCTAGTCATAGTTCCAGGTGAAAAAAGAGTGCTCATGGTCACTTGAAGAGCACAACATAGGTCAGAAGAGTAACACACGCCTCTCCTTAAATCAGACCACCTTGGAAGAGCTGAAAGTTTACAGATCCCCAGAACTAGCTCTGAAAGTTGCTATACCAAAAACCTGAAGTTTGGGACAGTGCTCCCTAAACCACAGGAAAAAAAAGTCTAATGTTAAGAGGTTGGTTTTTTTTTTTAAGCTAAAAGTCAAGAAAAATGCTGGGGAAATGAGCAAACAACAAAAAAAAGAAATTCTACATAAATAATTACAGTGATAGAGAAGATCAAACACCAACTATGAAGAAGGCAAAACTGCTGTCTAAGTCCTCGAAGAAAAATTTTAAATGGTCTCAAGCCCAAAAATAATGCCTGGAAAAACTCAAAAGGAATTTTAAAGATGACATAAGAAATGTGGAAGAAAAATGAGAATTATGCAAGAAAATCAAGGGAAAAAATAGTCAACAGCTTTGTAAAGAAGTCACAAAAATACTAAAGAAAATAACACCTTAAAATAAGAATAGGTCAAATGGAAAATGCATATAAATCTATTGAAGAAAAGAACTTCTTATAAAGTAGAATTTAGCAACAGGAAGCTAATGACTCTATGAGACATCAAGAAACAATCAAATAAAGTGGAAATAATGAAAAATAGACAAAAATATGAAATATCTCATTGGAAAAAAACTGACCTGGAAAACAGATCTAGGAAAGAAAATTTAAGAATTATCCATGATAATCCACGATAAAGAGCCTAGATATCATATTTCAAGAAATTATCAAAGAAAACTGCCCTGATATTCTAGAACTGGATCCTGTGATCACCTCCTGAAAAAAATCCCAAAATAAAAATTCTAGGAAAAATATCACCAAATTGGAATTCCCAAATTAAGGAGAAAATATTGTAAAGAGCCAGAAGGAACGAATTCAAATATCATGGAGCTTTAGTCAGGATAACAAAAGATTTAGCAGCTTCTACATTAAAATATTGGAGGGTCTGAAATATGATGTTCGAGAGGGAAAAGGAGTTGGATTGCAAATAATAATCACTCACCCAGCAAAACTTAGTATAATCCTTTTTGGGAGAGAGGGATGGATATTCAGTGAAATAAATAACCCTCGAGCATTCCTAATGAAAAGAACAGAGCTGAACAGAAAATTCAACTCTCAAAAATAAGACTCAAAAAAAGAATAAAAAATAAGCAGGAAAGAGAAATAATGAGTTTCAATAAAATTAAACTCTTCCATCCCTGCATGGAAAGATGCTACTTGTAAGTCCTAAGAATTTTATCATTATTAGGGTAGCAAGAAGGAGTATACAGACACAGAGAGCACAGGTGTGAGTTGAATATGATGGGATGATTCCTAAAAAAAAATAAAAGAAAAATTCAAGAGTAAGAAAGAAGAATGCACTAGGGGAAGAGAGAAATCAGAGGTAGTATGGAATAAATTATCTCACATAAAAGAGGTGCAATAGAGCTTTTTAGAGTGGAAGGGAATCTGGGGTAGGTGGGGAGGTGGGCATTTGAACCTTACTCTCAACAGAATTGGCTCAAAGATGGAATAATACACACCCACTTGGAAGAGAAATCTATCTTCCCTTATAGGAAAGTAGGTGAGGAAGGGGATAAAAGAAAGGATGGTGATAGAAGGGCAAAATGGGGGAGTTAGTAGGCAGAAGTTAAACATATTTTGCTTCTAAGAAATAGAATGAGCAGGATGATTCCAGAAGAACCTGGACTTACTAAAATTGACTCAGAGTAAAGTGAGCAGAACCAGGAGAACATTGCACATAGTTACAATGATACTGGAAGATGAACAACTGTGAATGACTTAACTATTCTCAGCAACACAATGATCTAATACCAAAGGAGCATAACGAAAAATGTCATCTTCCTCCAAAAAAAGAACTGATGTAATCTGAATCTAGACCAAAGCACATTATATTTAACTATTTTTTGAGTTTTCCTCCACAAAAGAACTTATGTAGAAAAAGGTTTTGCTTGCTTGATTGCACTTATAAAATTTATAGCAGATTGTTTACTATCCTAGGGAAGGGTGTGGGGAAGAAGGGAAGGAGAGAATTTGGGACTCAAAAAATTTTTAAAAGAATGTTAAAATTTATTTTTACATTTAATTGGGGGAAAATACTATCAAATTAGACAACAATAACAACAACAAAAAAGAAGCCTGGAAAGGTAGGAGGGGGGTTATGAAGGAATTTAAAAGCCAATCAGGATTTTATTCTGGAGGTAATAGGGAAATACTAATGTTTATTGGATGGGGAAGTAGGAAGGGAGAAGCAGAGGGAGAGTGTCATGATTAGCCTTGTGCCTTAAGAAGATATCTTTGTTATTTTAATATAGAATAAACTGGAGTGTAGATACTTGAGGAAAGGAAAACAACAAGCAGGCTATTACGATATTCTCAAACTACATAAAGATCTGTCTTGGGCAGTATATGTGTAAGACAAGAGAAGAAGGTATATACGAGATGGAGTAAAGGTAGAAATGATAGAACTTGACAACTGATTGGATATGGCAGAACAAGAGTGAGGAGCCGAGAGTGGCCATCACGTTGTGAGCCTCTGTGAAGGGGAGAATGATGATGCCCTTGACAGTAATAAGGAAGTTAGGAAGAAGTTAGCATACTCTTGGACTATACTGGTACTATAAGAAATATGGCATATGGTACCTGCTGGCAGACAGGGCCACTGTGTTGGTGGGCTTTGTTCAAATATTTATCTTTGTCACAAAGGTGGGAATAAAACTGACTACTCCATACCTGATTTATGTTTGTACTTTCCTTTTTATTTCTTCCCACCCTGCTGAGGAGGAGTCATCAGACTAGAGCCTCACAGATCTGGGAGAGCAGTGGAATTGAAATACTTGAAGCCTCGTTTATCTATTGAGGAGACAATCAATCCCAGAGCAGAGCTGAGAGTGAACTGGGAGGGAAGGTAACAGACAGGGAATCAGGTCTCTAGCCCCTCTGGTCATAGGATAGCAGTGCCTGGCCCATGGGTGCAAATCCTAGGCATATATCCTTCTCTTCCTTCCTAGGTTCAAATGCCACATTGGAAACCATATGATCTTGGTCAAGTCACAACTTTGTAATGCCCACTGAAACTTCAAAACAGATTCTTAACATTTTAAACCTTTTTTGAGTCAGAGACCCCGTTAGCAGTCTGGCAGCATCTCTGAACCTTTTTCAGGATGTTTTTTTTAATTCTTAAATTAAATTAAATTCCAAAGGAAACCAGTCAGCCTGAAGAAGTTTGTTTGTTTTTTTAATATATAGTCTCTAGGTTAGGCACTCTTGCTCCTTAGAGCAACCCATAGTTGTCAACGTAACATTAAGGACTCTGCATTAGTGGAGTCTCAGTCTGGTGCTCCCTACACTGATGGCATCATAGTTCTCGACAAAAAGAAAACAATAACACATTGACAGACACACATAGTCTTTACTCTTCTCTCACATTAACTTTTTTGTCTACTGATGTGAGCTAACTACTTTTTGTGTTCCTTTAACATTGCTTTTCTTTCATTTTCTTTGATTCATTTCCTCCAGCTCAAGTCTTGCTTCGTTTTCTTTTTTAAAGCCAACAATCAGTTATGCTGTCTTGTTAAACATGCACAAAAGACTAATCATGTCAAGGGTTTTTGTAAGGGAGAATGTAGACAGTCAGTTAATGTCTCTGTTTGCACCACAATTTCTTACAATAAGCCCTGAATCTGAACCAGAGCCTTTCTGAGTAATTCCAAGTTTTCAGTGATGGTGGTATGTAGTCTATTCAACCACTATGAATAATACACTGTCAAGTCTGTTTTTGACCATAAGAAATAATTATTAAAATCTATAGCACAATTTTTGGCAGTAAAAAATGCCGTGATATTTCCTCCTTCTACCCTCTAATCTTCATTTCCTCTAGTCTGACCTGGAAAAAAAAAAGATTTTTAAGGGCTTCCAAGTCTTGTTCTTATTCTACTATCCTCTTCAAGATCAAATCCTAGGTAATAGAATCACAGAAGCAAAGACTTTCAGATTTGAAAGGGACCTTGATGATCATTTAGTTCATCCTGTATTGAAAAAGAATCTCCAAATCTGACCAGTGCCTGATTATCCACTGCCTGAAGAAGTCTAATGAGGGACCCTTCACTTCTATCCAACTCTTCATTACTACCCAGTACAGCTCGTTTCATGCTCATTATGATAAAAAAACCACTTTTTGGTTTAAGAATGATCCTAATGCCCTCAGTCTAGATATCAGTACAGAAAATTGCTTATTGAGCTAGGGACAATGCTATGAAACAGAAGATGTGTAGATTTTAAACCTTTAAATAAAATTTAAAGGCATTACCTGGATTTATCTGGACCCTCCTCTTCTTCTGTATTTTTTTGCTTTATGATTTCATTGGCTCCTGTGGATTCAATGGCCATTTTATATTTCATATTAGCTCTGATCCTGGTCAGGCCTTGGGCCCATCCTCTAACTGGAGGTAGCCTTCTCCAAAGGTATTTGAGTTGTTTCCAGGAACTTCTCCTCAAATGAGGAAACTGAGCCAGAGAGAGATTAAGGGAATAGATCTGAGAACCTTCAGAATTGGGGTCGCCATTGAATTCACCAATACAAATGAGATCATCAAGTGAAATAATGTAGAGAGAAAAGAAGGCAGAGGCTTTGCAGGATGCACACAGCAAATCCAGCAAAAGACACGAAGGAACGATCAGACAGGTGGGAGAGCCAAGAGAGCAGGGTCATGAAAACCCAAGGTGGAGGGGAGAGTACCTGGAATGAAATGATGATCAGTAGCATCGAATGTCCAATATGACTTTTTAAAGGAGTTTAGCTCAGAAGAGAAATATAGGATGATAGCTAGGAGATGTGATAGGCTCTTCCATTTAAGAATGGAAGAGAAAGAGCAAATAAAATAAAAGTAAACTCAAGGAACGGGCGTTTGGCTGGGAAGTTTGTTGGTGCAGGAGATTATTGCAACAATGGTAGAGAGAGGGAGTAGGCTGGAAAAGCCTCAGACAAGCAAAATGAACAGAGATCTAAAGGGCTGACTTTAAAAGGAATTAGATGCACACAACTAGTTAATGGGCAATTTAAATGTATCGAATTTTAAAGTAATTAACTTTTTGATTGAATGTATCAATTAGAACAAAGTAGGAAGAGAGCCTATACAGCTCTATTAATCAAAATCATTTCAAGAGAAATTTGGTCATGCCCTAAGTAATGTATACAAAGAAGCTACCTCAAAAGCAAATAGAGATTTCCAACATCTTGAAGTAAAGTTAAAGAACAGAGATGACCTAGAAAGAATTTGAAGTCCAGGGACAGCTGGGAAAATGAGAAATAAAAGGTATATCTGAGCTGCGGCAAAGAAAGGAAGAGACTGAAGAGAATCATCAGTGCAACAGACCTCTCAAAACAGAAGATCTGGGCTGATACCACCAGTGAGCCTTCCTATGTAAGGACCGAGGAAAATCCCAAGCAAAGCATGCTCTCCCCTCCCCCCCCCGCCACCCCCCCCCCCAGCTTGTCTAAATTTTAAATTTCATTCACAGAAAAGTCAGGCTTTCATTCGAGTTAGATATGAAAGTAAATTTTGGCAAAATCTAGCTTGGTGGGGCTCAAAGTGATTGTGATTGAAAAAAATATGTTTTCTTCTAAAATCATTTGTGAGAGCCACAGAGAAGGGAATCATCTGGACCTCAGAGGCATTATAGCATCCCTAGGATGAAAACAAGCTTATTATTCTAACAGGATGATACATCATCAGCATGTATTTTCTTAGAGATTTGCCTACAACATTGGAAAGATAAACAATGTGCTCAGGGCCACACCATCAGAGGCAGCACTTGAACCCAAGTCTTCCTGGCTCCAAGGCCAGGTCTTTTATTCATTGTGTCACATTAGCTCTCTTGGCCTTTCAAAGAGAGATACAAGCCAAAGCCATCCTGTCGTATAATTGCCTTAGTGTTTTCAGTCTGATTTCCCTAGATAAATGACAGGATCAATTCCATTTGGTTTGTGTGTGTCTTTAATCACAAGAGTGTGGGGGCTCCTAGTGTTGTGGGAGAGCTTGATAGTAACCTGGGCTGGGAAGGATGCTCTTTCCAATGAACTAAACAGGCTCCAATGAATATCTTTAAAGAGAGAGAAATTACTTCGGGTGAATGGATGGGAGACAGGTGCAGGACCAAACTGGCTCCCTGAAGAGGAGGCCAGGACGTTTGTATCCTAAAGGAATAGGGTCTATGGTACTTGGAAAGAAAGGTAGCTAGGGGAACAAACAAGAGGACAAATAGGAGGGACAGAAGCCCAGCTATACATCTGATCATAAAGGTTGCCCATCTTGAGGAACCTAATGATGTCTGAGGTGCAAACAGAAGGTATTCCTCTGTGCTAAGACCTCTATGCTAAAACTAGGAGAGATGCATGTAGAACAAGACGCAGAGAATTCTGTGCTTATTCAGCCATCTCTTTGGTTGCACTAGGGCCAGTTCTCTTCAGCAAGCACCGTAGAGGTGCAAGACTGGAAAATTCCTCATGTAATCCTTGACTTGGGATTCCTCTAGAGACTTGGGGTGTCCAGGGGACCCTGGGCCCACATATCAGTAGGGAGCAAAAAGTTGGAACCCTTCTTTTCCAGCTTGATGACTTACAAAAGAAAGGACCTTTAACAAAGGAGGCTTTTCTTTCTCTCTGTGGATATAAGGAAGTCTACGGTGTTTGGGGCAGCTAGGTGCACAGTGGATAGATTGCCAGGCCTGGACTTAGGAAGACCTATCTGTCTGAATTCAAATCTTCCCTCAGATATTAATTAGCTGCGCGACACTGGGCAAGTCACTTAAACCCGTTTGCCACAGTTTCTTCATCTGTAAAAAAAAGGAAATGGCAAACCACTTTAGCATCTTTGCCAAGAACATCCTAAATGGAGTCATGAAAACCTGCTGGACTGAAAAACGACTGAATTGTTTTGTAAACTAGCTATAGTTCCTGAGAGAAGTGCAGCGTATGGGCCCCTGAGATTAAATTATTCTACAACCTTTCATAAAGAGAAGGTTGGGGGAAGACAGAGGTGGAAATCTAGTTGAGAAGAGATGGATAAGAAAAGATGGTGAGAATGAAAGATGTATAATTATCCTAAAATCTAAGGTTTGAAATTTTTGGTGAAATTTCAGGAAAAGAAACTGGCCAACACCCCCAAATCAAGAAAGAGAATCTTTTGGAGAAGGTTCCATAAGGGTGCCTGAGGAAACCACACACTGCAACAAAAAGATTCAGAATGAACTTTGGGATATAATAAACTGAATTGAAGGGGGCTGAATATATAATTCATTCTGAATGTAAACCTCCTAATTGGCTTTTTGTCAATATGCCTATCAATCATTGTTTTTGCATTCTTTCTCTTTTATTTCCCTCTTGTCCCCAAATTATTATAATTTCCTCTTAGAAAGTACAATATTTTATGCACTTTGAGCCAGAAGATATTTAGAGGTATAAGCTGATTATGTGAACTGATTCATTGAGGTCACTAGTCATGTAAATCTGGGAGGTTTCAACATGCTCATGTCCCAATAGAATCACAGGGGGAAAGGGGATTATGAAAGGGAATTTAAAATTCCCTTTGCTTATTTTAACTTAATCAATCAAGAACTAGGAATGCCCCTCCTTTCACACTTAGTCAGTCAGACACTTGAAAATCCTTTTATGAGAAAGCTCTCATCCTCAAGAAACAAGAAGTGGATCCCACGGACACTGCCCCCTGAGCAGATCCAGGCAAATTAAGAAACTATGATTGGTTCCTGAGATGTGATAGACCAACCCACAGTGAAAGGAAGTAGAAACCAGAAAGATAGGAAGTGACATGGGAAAAGGGCTCATAAAAGGTGAGACCAAAGAGCTAAGATTCATTCTGTGTTGGGGATTTGGGAATTGGAGATTTGGTGTTGGTGGCTCTTATTGAAAGAGAGATTTGGTGTTGGAGATTCTGCTTTGAAGATTCTTGATGAAAAAGAGGGATTTTGTATTGGTGGCTTAAGGACTTCAGCTTCTGTGACTTGCTTGGGTTGAGGAGAACTTGGCTTTTCAGCTCTTCTTCTGTCTTTGATGGGATGCTCTCTTGGACATCAGATTCTCTTTTGGTTAGTGAAACACTTGACTGGAGACATTTTCATGGGCTGGTGAGATTCACATTCAAGTTCGCACTCGTGGTCTAGAGGCACTTGGATCTAGACTTAGAGTATTTAGCTAGGTAATATTTTCTACCTCCTTCCTACATTTTCCTCTCTTTACTATCTCTACTTTACTGTAATAATACTACTAAAGCTACTAACAGACTCATAGTTTAACTTTTCATTATTATTAAATGGTGACCACAACTTTTTATAACTCTTAATTTGACCAAAACCAATTTTAATTCTTACAAAGAGAAGGCTGTTTCCAAATCTCAGATTAGTTAGATTCACTAATTCTCCCAGGATTTATACACATCATAACTGAATGTTCATAAGTACCTTTTTGCTCAGAAAATCAGTACTTTAGAGCAATTTGTAGCTCAGTGGACTGAGAGCCAGGCCTAGAGGTGGGAGGTCCCAGGTCCAAATCTGACCTCAGACACTTTCTACAGTGTGACCCTGGGCAAGTCACTTAACCCCCATTGCCTAGATCTTACCACTCTCTTCTGCCTTGGAACCAATACTTAGTATTGATTCCAAGGTGGAAGATATGGGTTTTTTGCTAAATCCAATCTTCACATTACAGGTCCCAAGATGAATTTTGAAGGTGAGAATAATAAAAATAAATAAATAAATAGAGGATGTTGAAGTATTAAATTGGCCTTCAGAGTATTTCTCAGGCTTGGTTATTCAGAGCTTGAACCCTTCAGGGATTTTTAACTGCCTGGCTATTTCTGGCGACATAATGGCTTAGCATCAAAAGAACTTGGCATTTTTATGACATGGCAAACCTTAGATGATCCTTTGATATTTTCCCAGTCTGATAGCAGAGGCAGGAGATGATTGCTGCCTCTGTTAAAAATAAGTGGCAGCTCCCTTCCTTCAACTCTCTCACATGGAGTGTTCTTTCCAGAAGACTCTTTATCCCCAGCATCAAAAGCTTATATAAAAAATGTTTTAGCTATTGAAATTTGTTCATTGTCTCTTGTAACGGTGACATATGTAAAAATAAGAATTTGAATGGTTTGAAACATCATTTAGGAAATGTAATATCAAGAATTCATTCCTTTACAATGTTTCTTTAAGCAGAATTGTTATTTATGTTGAATATGTGTATATTCATTTGCATATACAAATTAACCTATAAAACCTCCAGTGACCACCAAAAGTATATTATCTCAATGGATCTTAGGAAAAAATTCATGATAACTACTAACCACATAAGGGCTTAAAGTGAACAAATAATTTTAAGAAGAGCAAGTGATTAACATCTAGATTTTAAAATGCTCCAGTTTATTAATAATAAGAGAAATGCAAAATAAAATGAGTGTAAGGTTTGACCTCACACCCATGAAATTGGCAAAAATGATAGTAAAAGATGGAAATACTTTGGAGGAGTTGTAAGAACACAAGCACATTAATAACTTTGTTAATAAAGTTGTAAATTGTTTCAATCATTCTGGAAAAAATATTTTGGAATGATACTAAAAATGTTTATTCATACCATCTCATCTAGAATACTCTGAGTGGAGCATACTCTCCAAGGAGGTTTAAAGTCAGGGAAAGTTACAGTGTAAATCAAAATATTCATAGTGGCCATTTTTATGGTACAGAAAAATACTATGAATAAAGTGGTCATCTCTAGGAAAACTGCAAAACAAGTATGGCAGAAACTAGGCATAGAACAACATCTCATATCATAAACCAAGATCAAGTCCAAATGAATACATGATTTAGAAACAAGGGGTGATACTATAAGCATATTTGGAAAGCATAGGAGAGTTTAGCTATCAGATCTATGGAAAAGGGAAAAATTTATGAATAAACAAGGCATAGAGAACACTACAAGATTAAAGTGGATAATTCTGATTACATTAAATTGAAAAGGTTGTGCACAAACAAAACCAATGCAACCAAGGTTAGAAGGGAAGCAAAAAACTGGGGGAAAATATTTTATAGCAAGTGTCTCTGATAGAGGCCTCATTTCTCAAACATTTAGAGAATTGAGTCAAATTTATAAAAATATAAATTATCCCCAATTGATAAATGTTCAAAGGGTATGAACAGACAATTCTCAGATAAGGAAATTAAAACTATCTATAGTCATATGAAAAAATGCTCCAAATCACTATTGATTAGAAAAATGCAAATTAAAACAACTCTGTAGTATCACTTCATGCCTATCGGATTGGCTAACATGATAAAAAATGAAAATGATGAATATTGGAGAGGATGTGGGAAAATTGAGAAACTAATACACTGTTGGTAGAGTTGTGAATTTATATAACCCTTCTGGAGAGCAATTTGGAACCTCACTCAAAGGGTTTATAATTGTGCCTACCCTTGACTCAGTAATACCCCTCCTGGGTGTATACCCCAAAGAGATCAAAGAAAGGGGAAAGGGGCATATTTGTAAAAAATAATAATAATAATAATTGTAGCAGTGTCAAAGAATTGGAAACTAAGGGGATATTCATCAATTGGGGAATGGCTGAACAAGTTGAGGTATATGGTGATAATGGAATACTATTGAACCACAAGAAATAACTAGCAGGATGAGTTTGTAAAAACCTGGAAAGACTTATATGAACTGATGCAAAGTGAAGTGAGCAGAACCAGGAGACTGTTGTATGCAGGAACAACAATATTATATGAAGATCAATTATGAATGACTTGACTACTAATAGCAATGCAAGGATTTAAGACAACTCCAAGAGACTCATGATGAAAAATTCTATCCACCAACAATAGAGGGAACTGATAAAGTCTGATTGTAGATTTTCACTTTATTTTCTTCATGAGTGTTTTCTTGAATTGGTTTCTTTCATAACATGATAAATATGGAAATATATTGCACAATAGTACAATATATATCATATTACTATCATCTATATATCATATTACTACCTATACCTATATCATATTACTTGTTATCTCAGGGAGAGGGGAGGGTATAGAAGGAGAGGGGGAGAAAATTTGGATTACAAAATGTCTGAAAACAAATGTTAAAAATTATTTCTATGTGTAATTGGAAAAAATGTTATAAAATAATCACTCCCAAATTAAAAAAAATAATAATGTGGTCATTATTCAAGGAATGGATGAATAAATACAAAAATAATGGACATCATTGTGCCTTAAGAGATAACAAATTAGATATTCAGAGTAAAATGAGTCTTATTTGAGTTGATATGAGCGAAGTAAGCAAAAATAAGAGATTACTATAATAATCTAAAATTTTACAAATTCTTAAAGGTAGTAATACATGAATTACAAAATTTTGTGGGTTTAGTTTCACTTAAGTGTATTTGTTACTAGGGACATTTAATGGGGTGAAAGTCCAGGGAAGTGCTTGAGCCAGCTCTTACTGGCTCCAGCTGATTATTCAATTTACAGTGCAAGCTACATCTCAGAAATCTAAATCTCAGAAATCAGCAAATGTTGCCCATCAGGGCTTGATTGTTTCATTGATTGTAAGGTGTGAAGTGATGGGGAAAATGTTAATAAAATAGATGAAACTTAAAAGTGTATTATATGAATATATGTATTCACATGTTTAGTATTTCTTCTTTTTTGTGGTTTTTTTCCTTATGTTAAACATTTACCAGCAGATTCTTGGTAAGTACATAGCAAACAATTACTGTTGTAGGGCAGCCAGGTGACGCAGTAGACTGAGAGCAGGCCTGGAGACTGGAGGTGCTGGGTTCAAATCTGACATCAGACCCTTCCTAGCAAGTCATTTAAACCCAGTTGCCTAACTCTTACTGCTCTTCTGCCTTAGAACTGATACTCAGTGTTGATTCTAAGGCAGAAAGGAAGGTTTAAAAAAAATTACTGTGATATAAAAAAGTCATGAAACATTAAAAAAAAAAACATTTCCTTGCAAAGAATTCCCTACAATTCATTATATTGCTACCCTTAAATGTTATTTTCCTTTACATTATTATAGTCATTTGCATAGTGACCCTTTTTCTGCTTATTTCACTAGAAAATGCTCTAAAATAGCAGCAAAAAAATAGAAAGTCTTCAGAGTAGCCCAGCAACATGAAGCCTGTTGATAAAATCCCTCAGGATGTTGAAGCCATTGCCACTGCTAGTTGGGGGATAGTCACTCAACTTGGCCTCATAGCTCTGGTTAGAACAAGGTCTTGGCTTCAAGGGTGATGAGAAGATAGTGCAAGCAAGAGTCTTATTATTACCATGGAGTGCAATAAGCACACAAAACCCCCCAAATACACACATACCAACATATGACAACAGAGACAGAGATTGGGTTATGCAGGGTCAAGAGTCACTCATGTGAGGAAGACAATAGTGGTAAAATCTGTTCAGAGGGAGGTCTGAGGGGAAGGTCTTAGAGGCTATAGGTGGGTTTGGTTGGGACAATCACTACCAAATGTGGAAGAGGACATTCTTACTCTGACCCACATGTAGGAAGAAAATTCTTCAGGGTTGTGTATCTGGTTCCATCAGATTTGAGTAGGACCAGAAATTGGATGAAGCTTTTGGGTAGTAATGGAGTCTCCAGAAGTAAAGAAGGCAGGGAATCTCATCCGATCAGGACTCACAATCATTCATAGGCTCAGAATGAGTCAGGACAGTGGAAAAGTATCAGATGTCTGTAATTGATTACATGCCTATAATCATGAGGATCTATCTCTTAGCCCAATAGAATTGCATATTGGAGTCTTATTATTTACAACTATAGCATCAAATAATATATACCCCCCCATCACAATTATTACATTATGATCAGTTTTTTTAATTTTACATTATTATGGTGATTTTATAGTGATCTATTTTTGCTTAATTCACTCATATCAGCTCTTCTAAGACCTGGAGATAGGGCACAGAATTCTATTGGTAAATGATTACCCTGTAAAAAGCAAAACAGTACTAAAACATTTGAAAAAGAAATATAAGTGCCTAGACTCATTTTATTGATATACACAAGCACGCAAGCTCATACTCACACATACTACCACCACCAATGAAGTTACAAGAAAACTAAACAGGTAACCTTAACTTAACAACCTTATTCGAAAAATAACCATAATCATCTCCACCCAAACTTAGTGCACCTTTAATTACTTTCAGATATGGGGTGGTTATTTGTAGAACTATAATTATTTTACCCACAGTCTGAGTCATCATCTTCACATTCTTAATCTTTTTTGTATTGTGGACTCTTTTGGTGGTCTGGAAAATCCAATGGACTCCTCAGAATAATGTTCTTAACTGCGTAGAATGAAAGACAAGATTACAAAGGAAACGAATTATATTGAAATAAAGATGTAATTCCCCCATATAAGTCCACAGACCTCTGGAATCTATTCACAGACACCCTGAGGTAAAGAACCCCTGGTCTAGACCATGGCAGAGGCTCATAACTACAATGTGAAATCATTTTAAATAACAAAGAAACTCTTTAAACAAGCAATCAACACATCTTCTGGTTTTATCAATTCAAATGTTCCTTTTCTGTTCTATTTGTTTCTGTTCTAAATCCTTTTAATCTCTTTTCCTTTTATTTTCCTTTGGGACATACACAGAAAAACCCATACCATATTTTAGCTTTTATTCCTTGTAACTTTTTAAGTGTCTTTTGGTACAATCTTAACTCATTTCTTTTCTCTTTTGTTAATGTAGGCACTCAGTAATGCACATAGATATATGCATATATGTGTATATGTGTATATAGATATGGAATTATATATAGATATTATATATACATATATCACTTAAGAATAGTTTAGACTGCATCCCAATAATTGTAATATGTGATAATATTATCTTTTAGATGATTAGTTGTCCTTTTTAAGATTCTTATTTTAATCTAATCTTTAATAGTTTTATAATTTGCATTTACAATGAACACAACTTGTGCCTTTTAAAAATTTTATAGGTCTTCTCTACAACCAACTCTGTGACACATATTTATGAGCAACTCATATTTAATTGAATATATATTTCTCAGTATTTCCATTTAAGTACTACATGTGTTGGTTAATCTATTAATTAACCATTATCAATATATGGTTCAGGTCTGTCTTATTATTCATTTTAATCAATTTGTCACATTCTGATGAGTGCTAAAATTCCCAGTTATTTTTGTCTATTGTTGGTATTGTTGTTAAACTTTTCATGATGAATTTAACTTTCAAGTTGTTTGGTGTGTATAAATTGAGAATTTTATATATTTATTATACATTTTCTTTCCATCAATGCCTACACCCATTAATCAAGTCCTTTTGGTTTTACTTCCATGATATTTCTTACATCTACAATCTTCTTTCTGTGTGAAGGGAACCTTCTCCCAAGATCAAACATGGAGTCTTGCCTGAGTCCCTAAACTCCTAGTCATCTAGTGCAGGTTATGTGACCGAGTTTGAACCGGAGGGGATTGAAGTTAACCTGGAAGGGAGAAGGTTTAAGACAAGGAAGTAGGGTCCCTGGATCACTGGTGAGCACACTAGGGGAATGTAGGCTGTGGTGGCCAGACTGAGACCACCCATGTGATACTTCAGGTTAGGCCATTTTACTTTTATCCTTTTACTTAATTCTGATCTTTTTCTATTCAAGAACGTTTAATAAACTATATTAAAATCCTAAGTACCAGGGTCCAAAATTTATTTCTTCCATTCCCATTCACTAAGTCTCTGTCCTAATTGTCAAGTCCACATTATGTCTCCCCTAGACTATTTGCAGTATCCTCCTAATTGTTCTTCCTGTCTCCAGATTTCCAGCTTTCAAATTTATCAACAAAATACAGCTGCCAAGTTGATATTTCTAAAACACAGATATGACCATGTCAGCTCTCTACTCAAAAATATTCAAGGGTTCTCTGTTGGTTGTAGGTTATGTAAGAGTGGGATTTTGTTAGGGGAAAGAACAAGAAGGAAACATATGAAAATCAGGTTTATTTTTGAGAAAAGGATAAGGAAAATTATTATAATTAATCTTAAACCCTAATTTCTATAAACCTATCTTAAACCTAATTTATCTAAGCTAAAAACATTAAGTTTATCCAATACAAAATCTCACAAATGGAGTCCAATCAATGGGCCAGGATCTTCAGATGAAACCATCCAAAGCAAGTCCAGTGGAGAAGTGAGTCTTTAGTCCTCTGTTCTAACTGCTAGCAGACAATCAAGCAGGATTTCTCTCTCTTCAGCTGGTATCACCAAAAGGCCAGAAACCTGATGTAAAACCTCTAATCTGAGGTCCTTCAGGAGAGAAGTTTCTTTTGGGACCTTAGAATCTTTACCCAGATCTTGACCCTTAGGCTCCCATGTGACTAACGGTCACATGCTCCTGTCAATCACTTGAAAGTTTGCATTGCAAAGTCCTTTTGCAAATGTCCTCTTCCTATTACATTCCCCCCTTTGCACATAACAAAAATCGTATTGGAAACACTACCCAAATACCCAAAATAACAAACAACCTACACAGGACTATCTTACTCTAACTAATACTAACCTATTCTAGGGAATTTAATAAGGAAAAAGGAAAAGGAATTAAATAATGAACAAGTAAAAATGTGAAACAGAAGCAAAATCAAAACAGCAAATAATACCAAACTAAAGATGAACACAACTTCCATGCAAACATCAAACTCAAAATACTCTTATCAGCTAATCCAGAACCTTGTATTACTATTTCAGTACATTTACATTAAACTTAGAGAAACATTTTTTGAAAATTACAATAAATACAACACTGCATAAGTTTTACACTGAAAATCAAACCAACATTAAACTCACTTATGCAAATACATGTAACAATAAATATAAGTGAGCTATGTACATAATCTACATGTATACATATAGTACATATAACATATACATGTATGCTACACATGTGCACATATATACTTATGTACAATTCATATTTACACGATTTACATATATAAATATACTATAATAGAATTAATTTATAATATACATTCTATTTACTATTTACATATTTATTTGCAATTTTGTTTGATATGTGATGCTATATGTTATTTGTGTTGTAAAATGCATGATGTAGTACAAGTCAGTATCTAATTTTATCTTATCACCTTTAATCCTACCTAACTAATCCCTATCTTTAAAACTCTTCTATCTAATTAGATTTCTATACTTAAACTAAATCTAAGTATCTGACTACATTTTGTTAGTAACTAACTTATCTATAGCTAATTATAACACTGTTAGTACCATAACTATACCTTGTTTCACTCATTTAAGTAGTGATTCAGTGTAACCTAACCATGTTTATGTTTTGTGTTTATGTTTTGTTATGTTATTACTTATGCTATGTCATGTTGTTTTGCTAGTTTAATGTCAGTGTTACTGTTATGTTAGTTTTATGTTACTGTTGTATGCAATATACTTACTCCTACTTCATATCTTTCCTTCTCTTCTTTCCTCCTTCTTGAATAATTATTCTTCTGCAATTCCATAGTAGTAAATATATTTGTGTTTGTATGTGAATAAATACTCTGTTATTTTGTACTATAATCCATTACCCCAAAGTAGTAATTCATTAGTCCATTAATCCTGTAATCCTCTTCATTGCAAATTTCTCAAAGACTTTTAAATTTATAAATTTTCAGTCTTTGAACAATGTCCATTAAGTCCTGAATTCTTCTCTTCTTCTGCATTGTCCTCTTCTATCCTCTTCCACAGGAATGGTCCTCTCCTTACTGATCTTTTTGCCTGCAGACTCAATTTGTCTGATGATTCTAACTTTCTGCAATCTCTCCTTTTTCTTCTTCTTTGATGATTTGTACATTTTCATTATTTATACCATGCGCTAATTTTATATCTGAACAATGATACCAGGAATCTCTACCCAAAACTTTTACTGAAGATAGAGAAACTAACACAATAGTGCAAGGACCTAATCAACTTTCTTGTGTTGCTGATGTTTTAGAAAAAATTTTTACATATACCATATCTCCTGGTTTGTAATTATGAAGAGAATAATCCAAAGACCCAATTTGAATTAATACTCCCATATCATGTAATTTTTTTAGTCTTTGTTGTAAAGCACTTAAGTAAGAAGCAAGTTGACAATCTCCTCCTAAGAGAGATGTATATATAGACTGTCTTACAAGTTTCTGCCTGTAGTGGAGCATATCCAAAGAGCATTTCATAGGATGATATATGTAAATCTGCTCTTGGTCTCATACATAGGTAAAACAAAGCTATGGGAAGAATCTCTAGCCATTTGAGATGAGTTTCAGAACAGAGCTTCCCCACCGTAGTCTTTAGTTTCCTGTTTACGTGCTCCACTTTCCCTGAACTTTGTAGGTGATAAGAAACATCATATTTTGATGTTATTCCTAGACCCTCTTAGACATTTCAGGATGTCTTGAGTAAAATTCAATCCTTTATCAAAGTCTATGGTAAGTGGTACTCCAAATCTGGGTATAATTTCCTTAATTAACACTTTCACCAAAAGCTAGCTGTATTTGTATTTGATGGGAAAGCTTCAGGCCATTTGGTTAATCTATCAACAATTACCAAGCAAAACTTGTATCTTCCAGTTTTGGGCATGCTGATGTAATCAATCTGCAGACTCTCAAAAGGACAATATGCTAAAGGTCTACCACCTAAACCTTTCTGTCTGAATGCCCCTTGACTGAATGCCCCTTGACTGAATTCTTGGCAAACAGAACAGCTTGAGTAGATCTTATTTGCTACAGTACTTATTCCAGGAGCTGCTCATTGTCTCTTTACAGTGTCAATTACAGCTTGAGTACCAAAATGACCTTTTGTGTGAATGACTTGACACAAATAGGTATATAGGTTTTTCAGTAACAGCAGCTTTCTAGTATATGCTAATCATATACCATGTTCTTTTCTTGCTCCAAACTTCTCCTTTCATTTTTGTATTTCTGAATCTACATAAGCTTTTCCTAGATCATCATATTCTATAGTTGATAAGACCATGACATACACTGGAGTATTTCTGGCAGCAAATTTCCCAGTTCTATCAACTCTATGATTTCCTTTAGCAATTGAATCTCTGCCATAAGTATGACTTCTACAATGGATTACTGCTAGCTGTTTCAGCTTCTGGATAGCATCCAACAACTCAGTTATTATTTCTGCTTGAGCAATTGGTTTTCCCGATACAGTAATAAAACTTCATTATTTCCAGATCTTTCCTGTAGCATGACACACTGAAAAAGCATAATGAGAGTCTATATACACATTTGCACTTTTACCATCAGCCATTAGACATGCTTACTTTAAAGTGACCAACTCTGCACATTGAGCACTAATGTTACTAGGTAATGACCCATACCACAGTGTCTCAAATTCTGTGACAACTGCAGTACCTGTACATCAAATTCCATTACACAAATATGAAGAACCATCTGTGAATAAAACCAAATCTGGATTTCCAATAGGAATGTCTTTTAAATTCATCCTCTGCACATCCACTGGATCTACAACTTCTACACATTCATGTAATGATTCACTGTTCTTTAGCAAATCAGGAAGAAGTGTAGCAGGATTTAATACACTATATCTCTTCAACTCATTTTCACTACTTAAAAGTATAATCTCATACTTAGATATTCATTGGTCTGAATAAGCTTGAGTATGAGATTTCCTCATTAGTGCTTCTATTTGATGTGAACAAAATACCATCAATGGACATCCCAAAACTAAATCTGATGACTTCTGAACTTACACAGCTGCAGCAGCCACACCCCTTAAACAAGGAACTGTGCCTGCAGAAATTGGGTCTAGCTGACAACTGTAGCATCCAATTGGATGATGACTTTGTCCTAAAGTCTGTGTCAGTACACCAGATGCAATTCCTTTAGTCTCATTCACAAACAATTGCAATGGTTTAGTATAATCTGGGATTCCAAGAGCTGGTGCAGATAAAATCACTTCCTTAAGCTTACTTAATTAAGGCTTGCATATGTTCAGGTTTGAGTTTGAGAGGTTCTGGTTCTGTATTCCTAGTTAGATCTATTAAACATTTAGTAATTTCACTATACCCAGGTATCCATTGCCTATAGAAACCAGTTGTTCCAAGAACAGCTCTGAATTGCTTCTTGGTCTTAGGTGCACTCGGTTTCTGGATATCAGCTATTCTTTTCTGAGTGATACTTTGGGAACCCTCTGACAACACAAAACCAAGATATTCAATGCAAGGCAATACCCACTGAAGTTTTGCCTTAGAGATTTTTATGTCCAGGTTTATATAATTCAATCAAAAGAATATTGCTATCCCTTAAATACACTGTAGAAGATGGAGATGCTAGGAGTATATCATCAACAAAATGTACTATTTTACTCTCTGTGAATGTTATTTTTTTAAGGTCTCTGTTCAAAATTTGTGAGAATTGACACAGACTATATAGCAATATCCTTGTGGAAGACATGTCCACATCCATTTCATTTTCTCCCATGTGAAAGCAAAGATCTTTTGAGAATCCTTGTGAATTGGAATAGAGAAAAACACTGAACATAAATCTACCATGGTGAAATATCTTGCTTGACTTGGGATGGATGAGATTATAGCAGCTAGGCTTGGCATAATAGGATGTGTCTTTATCACATGATCATTTACAGCTTTCAAATCCTGGATGAATCTGTAGATGATTCTACCATCTTGATCTAGCTTTTGCTTTTTTTTTTAATCCTTACCTTCTGTCTTGGAGCCAATGGAGTCAATACTGTGTATTGGCTCCAAGGCAGAAGAGTGGTAAGGGCTAGGCAATGGGGGTCAAGTGACTTGCCCAGGGTCAGACAGCTGGGAAGTGTCTGAGGCCAGATTTGAACCTAGGACCTCCCATCTCTAGGCCTGGCTTTCAATCCACTGAGCTACCCAGATGCCCCTTTTGCTTTTTTATTGGAAGTATGAGCATATTGTATTCTGAGAAGCATAATATTATGATCCCTTGTTGTATTAGGAACTCAATGATAGGTATTATCCCTTCTATAGCTTCTTTACTCAAAGGGTATTGAGGAACACAAGGAACTGGTCCTTCCTTGGTTCTCACTGTTACTGAAGTAGTTGATTTCAATAGTCCTACATCTGTGGAAGACTTTGACCATAAGTCCTCTGGTATATCCTTGGGAATATGATAGATGGAATCCAACTCATTCTCTACACTGACTGAATCTAAGAACAGCTATGGAAAAGCTTTCAGAGATTCTTCTGAGAGTTGCAATGATATATCCCCAGTATCAGTACATTGAATCATTGCTCATAATTTACAAAGCAAGTTCATCCTGAGAATATTCATTGAACATTCTGGCATACAAAGAAATGCATGTCCCAGAGGTAAAGGAACTACAGTTATCTTTTTAGGTTGTAATTTTGCTACTCTCTCTGGTTTCCAGTAGCTCCAATCACTTCCATAGTACTAACAGCTTCACAATCTTTAGGAAGACTTTGCAAAACTGATTTACTGGCTCTAGTATCCACCAAAAGATCATATATCTGATCCCTTATAGTTACAGACATAGAGTTCAGTGCTATTTGGAGGTTGGAAGGTTTCAAGAATTGGTGCAAGCACAGTAACATCAATCATTTCCTGCCCATCTAAGTCTACATCTGCTTGAATTACATGACTTTCCCAGGATTTTGTATCATCAGTTTTTATATTACTCTTGTTGGTCCTTAAATTCTCCATCTTAGTATCATTTTTCTCATTTACAATTTCACTATTATTATTTAGTTTATATTCTTCATTAATTTCTTTTATCCTACATTCATTAATATTTTCTATTAAATTTATATTACAATGTTCTTTCTCTGTACAATTATTTATACTAATTATATCCTCCTTTGATTTAATTAATTCATTTATATCACCATCTATTTTATTTTCACTACTCTCAATTTCATTTATCCTCAACTCATTTTCATTTATACCACACTAATTTCTTAATCCATTTTCATATGTCCTAGGAGAAACCTTCATAAGGCACTTGCACCCTTGTTCTTATCACCTTTTACTACCTGGCTGTACTTTGGTCTAGCTCCAGAATTTACTCCATGATTGCATAGTATCTAGATCTGGTTTTTGTTGCCCTGGCAGCAGGCATTTTGGCATACACGATCCTCAGCCTTAACAATCTAGTATTCACTACTTTTTTTAATACAATTTCATAGCCTCTCTTTCATGTATTTTTTGTTTGAGGTGAACTTGTCTGACTATTGTTTGTAAATAACATACCATATCTTGCCTTTATGCCTTTGTACTTCATAGTATCTTCCTTCAAAACAATTGTTACAAGGGAATCACTTTAAAAGACTGATATATATTAATTTAAGGTCGCCAAGGAATTCAGCTATGTAATTCCTAAATGAAAACTCAAGTCAGCAGTAAATCTTTTATGGAGTTTAATTACAATAGGAGGAAGAAAGGAATTAGAGATAGAGAGAGAGAAAAAGGGAGAGAAGGGAATAGGGCTTAAATACCCCTTCTGTTTAGGCTGGGCCAAAAGGCCCAAGCCCTTAGATAGCTGGGGCAAAGAAAAGAGATCAGTCCCTATTACTCACGTGACCAAAATGGAGAAACAGTCTCAGAGGCCCCCACCTTCAGCTTCCTTCAGAGCAAGCTTCTCAGAGCACACGGCACCGCTCAGACCAACTCCTCAACCACCCCCGAGTCTCTAGACCCCCCTGATCTTTAAGGAAACCATCCAAGTTGCCTCCCCTCAGTTTTCACATCTACCAATCACTGTCCATCAATTTCCCTGTGCCAATGGAGGCTCTAGCTTAACCCAGGACCGCCCAGAGGCTTTGCACATGTCTGTTGAAGGTCATATTTTCAAATGATTAAATCTTTGCTCCTTTGCTACAGCCCTTTCTAAATCCTGTTAACCTGAGTAGGGTAGAGATTTGAATAATTAAATTTTGATCTAGGCTGCAGCCCTTCCTCAATCCTGTTAGGACTGAATAGGGTGGAGATTGATTCCAAGTATCTCCATTGTATCAATTCTAAAATCAATCATGACTCAAAGAAATTCCTGTTCTATGCTTAAGCATAGGTCAAAGTCCTTTCCATTGTTCAGCAAAAGGTTTCTGTCCTAAAGTAATCTTAAGAAGGGAGGAGGAGGAACCTCCCATGCCAATGGGGTTCCCATTCCAATAGACTATCAGTAAGAAATTTTCCAAGTATGAAATATCCCAATGGTGAAATTTCCAACATTTATAAGTCTAAGGAATTTTGAGGTTTACACAATGGAGATGCCACCTTCATGAGACCTTTCTTGATCTCCCTCATTTACTAGCACTCTTGCCCTCTTGAAATTATTTTATATTTATTTACCTCTTTTTCTTGTCTTGATATGACTCAGATCAGTCTTTGATTAATAAAAGTGTAGCAGAACAAAATGAGACATTTTTAGGTAATTTAACAATTTGCAAAATGAAATGTTATCAACTGTATTAGAGGAAAGATGTTCATTAGAATATGTAGTGAGAACTCCTTGCATTGATTCAGCTAAGCACAAGTCTCCTTCAGCTCTCTATTGCCTATGTTGGTCTGCCAGCTAAGGATCAGAAAGCAGTTTCTGGTAGTTATTTTATTCCGGTCACCAGAAAGTAACTTTAGTTTCCTGAGCCAATTGACATCTCAAGGATGTTTTAAATGCATTTTAAGAAGAATTAGCTCAGATCTCATGTTATCTGGTAGATATCACTACCATACCTGTGTACATGATGTTAGTTCATACAAGTTATATCCTACTGGAAGGTTACAAGTTGCCTGAGAGTCAGATTTTTTAAAAAATGGTTTTGCATTCCAAGCTCCATGCACCATATCTTTAAAATATTAGGCAATTAATGAGTAATTTCATATAACTGAATTTTAAAAATTTGACCTGCAACTTTTACTCTTAATGGGAGAATTCAGACCATTCCTATTTATTGTTTAAGTAATAATACTTGATTTGTTTTCCTCTTGTTTTCTTATTACTTAAAGAAAGCAAAATCTAATTTTAATATTCTACAACTATTTCAACAAGTAAAAGCAACAAGTAAACAAATTATTTTCATTTACACTTATTTTACTTCCTATTAGAAAGTTCCCTCTCTATTATAGAGTTGAGTTGCAATTAAAAGTGTTCCTCTTTTCCCTTCTTTTTTGTTATTGTCTCTCATAAAGATGTTCTGTGGCATGGTGGATAGAACAATCTTTAATTTAGGAAGACCGGGATTTAAGTTCTGCCTTTGAGACAAACTAGCTTTGCAGCCTTAGATAAATCACTGTAGAGTAAGAAGGAGAGGCTCTATATTTGAGAAGTCAGGCTGATTGACAGATTCCACTGAAAAGAGTGGAGGAGGTGTGAAGAGAAAGCTGAGGATTCTGAGGAGGAATCAGAACTCTGAAACCAATTGACAGATCTTGGTCTTCCAGCCTAGAAAGTTGTAAAAATTAAAATTTTATCTCTAATAATTAAAATGTTATATTTTATGAGGTTTATTAAAGATCATTAGAAATCAAGGAATAAAGAGGATACAAAATAAAAACCAGGTGACCGTGGCTGGTTAGCCCATTTAAAATCCCCTGCTTAGCTTACCACTATACTTGTTGCATCATCCCAAAGAAAAAATCATAGGTGGGGTTACTGCCAGTTAAATACCAATAATGTGATCCTGATGATGTAGAGATGCAGGAAAGATTGTAAGGAATTCTGGGAAATATCAAGGACTTCTGGGGAATGAAGTCAAAGGTTCAAAATCTCCATTTATACAAGGTGGATCTCCTGGAAGCTAAGAAAGAGGCCATCCATTTGAGACCTGTTTTCCCTTCTGAGACCCTAGTGCATACCTCTACTAAAGCTACCCAAAATCCTCAAGAGGGATTTTGGATTTGGACTTAGATCAGAGCCATCCAGATCCTTCCCTGGGACTGTTCCTTTTCTCTCTCCCTCACTTGTCCTTTGACTAACACTTTTCGGATTTGACTAGTTTAAGAACAGAATTAAGAAAGCAATTGGCAAAAAACAAAAAAAGAGGCCAGGGCTGAGAAGCCTTTGGCCTCCAGACTCTGAAGGCCAACCTGCAAGAGGGGAAACACCTTCAGGGCTCCCATTTTACCCACTTCCTATTTTCTCCCTCATACCTCTGCCATTACCTTCCCTACTTTGACCTCAATCAATCATTTAGAAAATGAGGACTTTGGTTTTGGACCTGTCTCTAGAAAATACAACAAGGGGGATGAGGGTTTTAATTCCCTGAGACAGGATTTCAATCCTGCCCTCTCCTGTGACCCCTCAAAAAACCTGGGTTTGTCACACTTCTCATAAGAGCAGGTTTGACTCGGTACCTTCTGACCAAGGAACTGTCACCTTCTCCTTGGCAGTTGGCCATCCTTAAACCCCTGGATGCCTGACAGTTAATATCCCTTTGGGAAGCAGAATTACAAGGGATCATCTTGCCTCACAGAGACCGATTTGATCTTGGGAGCCCTGGGCTCCTCATTGAAGCAATTCCACTCCAGTCTCCTGCCCTCCATTTCTCAAGACAATCTCTCCCAGGAGTCACCTCCCCTCCAAGGAGACAGCACGCGGCTTACCTCTCCCCGTAAGTAACAGAAGAGAGAAACAATCCTTTCCCTCTCTCACCCCTTTTCCTCCTCCTTCCCTTTTATCTCCTCCATGACATCACCTAATCTGTTAGTGACTGATCCATCAGCAGGCACTCCATTTATAAGACAGGTTTAAGGCAATTGTCTAAGAACAGAAGTTTCAGAGAAGGCACCAGCCTTCATCTCATCAGCAGAGGGGCTTTCCTCCTTGAGCACTCCTCCTCCCAATGACAGCGCAGATCCCTTCTCAGCTCTTTCACATTTGGAAGGATGAGTTTTTTACCTTGGTTTAGAAATCACTAGGGCCCAAAAGCAAGGCAGGATTCAGAATATCACAGCCATTTCCTTTAGCTCTGCTTTAACCGCCGCTGTGTTGCCTCTCTTTGAGCTACTCTTTCACAGACAATAATTTACTTTCTAAAAAAAAGTCAGCCTAGTCACCTGGGCTCGCCACTGATTCGATTTCTCACCTGGTAGTGCCACCTAGTGGTGAGTTCATGAACTGTCACATATTTTAGAAGGCAGAGGTCAGATCTCTCTCCCAATAGGTAATGGGAGGGAAATGAAGTCCTAAGAATATGCTCTCCGTGGTTGAATAAACACATTCAAAGTATCTATCAAATAAAGCTTTCTATTGGGCACTGAGGACACAGAAATCCCCATCTGTCTGATTACAGTCTATTATAAAGCAGTCTTTAGATCTGTACACCAATAAACACGAAGTAGAATGTAATAGGTGCAATAAGGGCTCCAAAGTGTTCTAGAAGAGCTTGAATAATCGTGACAAATATAACTGCGACCAAGGCCGTTCTGAAAATGTTAAAGAACCAAACATGGGCTAAAACCACCTTCTATCTGGGTTTAGAAACTTGAAAAGAACATAGTTCATAGTTAGCAAAGGGTCACTTTCCTGGATTAACACTGCCATCTTGTGACTGTTTGGAAACTGGAACAATAATTTTAAGGTATTAAAGTCATTCATATGCACCTAAAGACAGTAAGTTAACAAGAAATTCTATTACTTTGACATTTTGGGGAAATCTTCCTAAATAGGTTGTCTAATTTCTTGCAATGATAAAACATAAGATACTGGACACACTAACGTTTCTTGAACATCTGAGGACATTGTAATGCTTCAGGGTTAAGATTCTCATCAATTTCCATTGTTTGGTACTCACCGCACAAGAGTGTGCGACTGAATTTTTATTAATACTAAAGTACACACACACCTATTACCCCTGTACACTAATGGCAAGCAATGCCATTGAGATAGGTAATCTCTCAATTGATATAGATTACAATTTGTCAATTCTTCTCATGTCTTTATTTTCTAATTGTGGTATCTTTTGTTTTGTGTCAACTATTTCCTACTATATTTTCCCTTAATCTTCCCAGAGATCTATCTTTTTTAACATGGAATTTTAAAAGAAAAAAGAAGGGAAAAAACCACAACATGAACATACACATACAATCTTTCATTTATATTGTTATAGTCATTGTAAATGATTTTCTGCTTCTGCTTGTTTTACTTAGCACGAGTTCATAAATCTTCTCATGCTTTTCTGTATTCATCATTTGTGGTTGATAGCATACTAATGCTCCATTACATTCGGGTACCACAATGTTTAGTCATTTCCCCATGGAAGGAGACTACATTGTTTCTAGTTTGTGGAGACCACAAAAAGTACTGCTACTGTGTATTTTCTCATTGATGCCTTTGGGGTCTATGTCTGACTTTCAGTAGAGTCTCTCCTGGGGACTTCTGAAAAGAATGCAACCCGAAAATGAGGGGGTGTCCCTTGATTGAGGGGTGCCTGTACAAGTTGTGGTATATGATGGTGATAGAATACTATTGTGCAATAAGGAACAATAAACTGCCCGATTTCAATATGAGCTAGAAAGACCTCCGTGAACTGATGCAGACTGAAATGAGCAGAACCAGGACAACATTGTACACAGACACTGAAACATTGTAGTACAATCATACGTAATTGACTTTGCTACTAATAGCAATGCAATGATCCAGGACAATCCTGAGGGATGTATGAGAAAGAACTGTGGGAGTAGAAAGGCAGAAGGATAACATTTGATTTTTTTCACTTGTTTATGGTATTTATAACATTATTTTAAAAATGATTAATATGGAAAAAGGCATTGAGTGATAATAGAGGTATAACCTAGTGGAATTGCTTGTCAACTAAGAAGGGGACCACATGAATTATGTAACCTTGGAAAAGGTATGTGTAAATTTGTTCCTGGAATAAAATCAAGAAAAAAATTATTAAGAGTCTCTCTTGCAGATCTATTAGCATGTGGGAGACCTTCCACTTGTTAATGGATATCAAAGCAGTGCACAAGGAGATAAGACTTAGGCTAATGACAATTGTCTCTATGTATGCTGGGAATTATATCTATTCTTGGCTACACAGGGTAGAACTAGGAAGGAAAGGGTAGCAATTGTGGAACCGTAGCTTTAGGCCTGATGGAAGGAAAACCTTGGAACAATTAGTTTTCCCAAAACTGAATGCATTTCTGCATGCAGTAGCTGATTGGCTTCCCCTCACCACACTTTCAGACGATGCTTGATGATCACTTGTAGATGTCCTAATGAGCACATTTTCATCAGGGAACAAGTAGAACGAGGTGACTTCTGCAGGTCCTGCCAGCCTCAATTCTGCAGTCATGTGACTGGCTCACTTTCTTGTATAGTTAAATATGCCCTTGCTAGTCCTTTCTACTCCCAATGGCACGCAAGTCACCGCTGACAATATCCTTCAGCCAATAAAACGTCCCCTTACCTTTCGGTTGGTTGAAGTGTCAGTTCTTCTGATAACATTTTGTTTCATGTTTGTCCTTATTTATAGCAGTACCAGGAAAAGAGTATTAAAAAAGATGAGTTTTGGGGGAGAGACAGCCGGTGGTGAAAGTGTTATGGCCCCAGGACACTGCACTGGTTTTTGAAAAATTCCCTCAAGGTATTTATTTATTATTCGTGTCTTCTGAAAGGGGTTATTCTGGTGGAGATACGTATGTGTGTATGTGTATGTGTGTGCAGGAATATTTATATGTGTGTATATAAAAGTCTTGGCATAGTTTCAAGTTTTAATGTGCCAAATCTGAGCTAAGAATTCTAGGTCATTCTGTCTGCATTCTAGATGTATATAGGTGCGCTCACATAAATAAGCCAATCAGATTACATATTGTGACAAGGAAATCACTTTAAAAGACTGATATATATTAATTTAAGGTCGCCAAGGAATTCAGCTATGTAATTCCTAAATGAAAACTCAAGTCAGCAGTCAACCTTTTATGGAGTTTAATTACAAACAGGATGAAGAAAGGTATTAGAGATAGAGAGAGAGAGGGAGAGAGAAAGGGGAGAGAAGGAATAGAGCTTAAATACCCCTTCTGTTTAGGCTGGGCCAAAAGGCCCAAGCCCTTAGATAGCTGGGGCAAAGAAAGGAGATCAGTCCCTATTACTCACGTGACCAAAATGGAAAAACAGTCTCAGGGGCCTCCACCTCCAGCTTCCTTCAGAGCAAGCTTCTCAGAGCACTTCTCCAACCACTCAGAGCCAAAACTCTCCAACCAACCACCCCTCAGTCCTCAGACCCCTCTCTCTTTAAGCAAACCATCCAAGTTCCCTCCCCTCAGTTCTCACATCGACCAATCACTGTCCATGTCTTCCCTGTGCCAATGGTGGCTCTAGCTTAACCCAGGACCGCCCAGAGGTCTGTGGCTTTGCACATGTATGTTGAAGGTTATATTCTCAATAATTAAATCTTGATCCTTTGCTACAGCCCTTCCTAAATCCTGTTACCCTGAGTAGGGTAGAGATTGGAATAATTAAATTTTGATCTATGCTGCAGCCCTTCCTAAATCCTGTTAGGACTGAGTAGGGTGGAGATTGTAATTTCTAAGACCTGGTTCTGTCATTCCAAGTATCTCTATTGTATCAATTCTAAAATCAATCATGACTCAAAGAAATTCCTGTTCTATGCTTAAGCATAGGTCAAAGCCCTTTCCATTGTTCAGCAAAAGGTTTCTGTCCTAAAGTAATCTTAAGAAGGGAGGAGGAGGAACCTCCCATGCCAATGGGGTTCACATTCCAATAGAGTTCCCACTATCAATAGGAAATTTTTCAAGTATGAAATTTCCCAATGGTGAAATTTCCAACATTTATAAGTCTAAGAAATTTTAAGGTTTACAATATGCAAATATAATTAATGGGTTGGGTTAAGGGTTTGTATGCTCTTGGATGAAGAGGCATTTTTGATGCCATCCCCAAAGTGGATACAGCTAACATCTACTAAGATTCCATTTGATATAAACCTTCATTGTCTCCTCTAACATCATATTATCTCATAGAGCATAAAAATCCATTTCGCTATTCATTCAATTTTAGGGAGTAGAGTCAGATCAGCCACATTCATAAAAACAAAAGATTTAATGGAAAAAACAGAATAAAATGGGTTAAAAACAGTAAATACTAAGCTGGAATTTAATTTTCTTTTATTAAAATGATGGTGCTTTAAACACACACCCGGTACTTTTCTGGGGGAAAATACACTTTTCATAATAAATGTTTCAGATACATTTGCCATCATATACATATACATAGTATAATTGTGTTTTCTATACATGTGCATGTACACATATATGTGCATACACACCCTTCACCTATATACATATTTTACTAAATAAATAGTTAGAACCATCTCAGGACTTAATAGCGTGTGAACATAGATTTTCTGAGCCCAGGGAGCCAAAGGCTATAAAGGAGGTTGTGGATTCTAAACAAACATGGCATGAATTTATTTAACTAACTTAGATATTCCAGGCCGTGGCTAGAGGCGTCCAACAGACTGAAGGCCGGCTTTCCAAGATCTAAGTGGACAGGCTGGACGGCACCATCTTCTAGGAGCCGAGACACTTTAGAGCTGTTGCTTTCTGACAGCTCCTGGCCCGTGTTTGGTGCAGGCAGGTTCTCATCCGCTGCACAGAGAGGCGCGTCTTCTACAAGAATCTCTGGCTGGTAGGACCCAATCGGAATTTCGGCTAAGCCAACATAGTCGTGATCGGTCACGACTGGGTCATGTAAATGATAATGACTGTCTAAAACGAGAAGGAAGAAATCACGAGTTTATCTTTCAGAAAAGCGATCGTTTAGGGCTCCCCAACAAAGCGAGAGTCCATAAGGATGCCGAGCTACACAACCGTTTCTTTTTCTCATTGTCTACAGAATGAATAGGCATATGAAGAAGAACATTTAGCCATTATAGGTCAGACATGGGACAACGAGCAGTTCTTAAAAAGTAAGATTTCTTTAAAAATCATTGCAGGTTGCTGGATAATTTGTGGTTTCTGAGCTCTACGTTTTCCCTCAGAAGTAACAAACTATAAATTATAAACTTTAGAAATGATGCTGCTCTCAAGGAGTCTGCTGAAAAGCAACGGGCTTAATAAATAGAAAAACCCAAGTTCAAGTCCCTTCTTTAACATAAATTGCTGCTTCTGTGACTTTAATCAACTCTCTACGGACATCATTTACAGAGCAGATGCAGACCTAAACTGGGAAAGGGCACTGCCTCACCAGGAGTTCCCTATATCAATGACATCAAAGGTCCACTTTTTTTAAAATGTGCTTAAAAATACACTTCTGCCTTCAGCACATTTCTGGAAGCATAAGCGGATGAATTAATATAATCTTAAAAGATATCTTAACAATCCTGGTTGAACTCTTTGAGGAAATTTAAAACTCTTCAGGTAACTTATGAAAGAACTAAATTTCTGACATAAACATCGTATTTTCTGGTATCTAGACTGAATGTCCTCCAAATCCCCAAAGCCCAGGTTCTTGGAAATGTGTATGTCTCTGGAAATTGAAGATTATTTAGGTTTGCTCTTAAGATCTAACTAGCAAATGGAAAATAAGATATGGGTGTGCAAGGAGGAAGTTAGAGTTTATTTGAAAATATGAATTAGCCATTTTGGCTCAGAATATAATTGGACATCAGAAATACCCGTGACTACTTTTGCATGTCTTTCTTGGAATAAGAGTATGATCAACTTTATAGTACTTGAGCAACTAACTTGGGGAAGAACATATAACAACCAAACAAAAAGATATTAAAATGCATAAAACTAGTGCAGACTTCCAGGCTAAAATGGCCGTAGCATAGTATACTGCAAGGGGCTTCCTCGCCTTACCACAAACAGACATAAAACTTCTCAAAAGAACAAAAACTGGGACCAGACAAGTGAAGGGGCTCTTCCATAGCTTGAAGGTGGGCAGAGTTTGGGCATTTCCATGCTATAAAGGGAGTAAAAAAAGGGTACTCCTACAAAAACATGAGCTCATTTCCCCTCCCCACTCCACTTAAGATGTGTCAGAGTCAAAGCAAGTGAGGGGCAATCTCTAGGTTCTTGGGGGGCTGTCTGAGGACACAGCAGATTTACACCAGAAGCAGCAAAACTTGGGACCCCAGGAAGCCTCATGAGAAACACGGAGATAGGGGAGAGAGGGGCTGCAATTGCAGACTCAACTGAGACGGCAAAGAGGCCTCAGGGAAAAAAAGGCTCCATAACTCCATACAAAGACCAACCTGCCCTCCTTACTCAGACTTCTGACTAGGAAGAAAAGAAAGAACGAGTACAAAAATGGCCACCAACACCCAGGAAATACAATCTGCAACTACAAAAAACAAACAAACAAAAAAACAAGAAATGAACCTTGACCATCCATAATTTCTATGGAGAAAAAGACCAGACTACCAAGGATACAGCAGAGGATGACAAACAAGCAAACATATCTAAACCTTCCCAAAAAATGGAAATTGGTCACAAGCTCTTGAGGAGCTCAGATTTGAGATTATGAAGAAGACCAAATAAACTTGTCAAGAAAAGTGGGAAATAGTTTAAAATTAAACTAACAGTTTAAAAGACAGAATCTTCCACTTGGAAAAAGAAGCCCAGAAATCAAATGAAATGATAAGCAAATTGAAGACCAGAAATGACCTGCTGAAAGCCATGAAAAGCAGAATACACTAAACTAAGAAGGAAAATCAAAAGATCATAGCTGAAAACCAGTCTTTAAAAACTAGAATTGGGCAAGTAGAAGCCAACGATCTCACAAGACAGCAAGAATTGATAAAGCAAAGTCAAAAGAATGCCAGATTAGGAGGAAACAAAAAATATCTCATTGAGAAGATGGCTGACATGGAAAGCAGGTCCAGGAGAGACAATTCTGCCTACCTGAAAACATGGAAATAAACAGAAACCTTGATATTATACTACAAGGAATTATCCAAGAAAACTGCCCTAATATTCTTGAACAAGAGGACAAAAATAGACATTGAAAGAGTCCACAGATCACCCTCTACAATAAATCCTCAAAAGACAACCTCCAGGAATATAATTGCCAAATTCAAGAGCTTCCAAGCTAAGGAGAAAATACTGCAAGAAGTCAGAAAGAGACAATTAAGATCTCAAAGACTACCAATCAGGATTACACAGGATCTGGGAACCTCCATACTAAAGGACCACAAGGCTTGGAATATGATATTCAAAAAGGCAAGAGAATTGGGTCTACAACCAAGGATCACTTACTCAAATTGTTTATATTCCTTTATGAAAAAATGATATTTGTAACTCTGAAAAACTGTATTAACTATCATAGTAGTTAAAAGAATTATCCATAGGTAGTAGTTGGGGTACTAAGTTGTTTATGATGATATGTAAAAATAGAAAGGGTGGGGTTGAAGATGGCACCAAGAAAACTTGAAGGAATAAGAAGAATAGGATAAATTATATGACAAAGAGGTACATGGGATGGGAAAGGGAAGAATACTACTATAAGAAGGAGAAGAAGACAGTGCTAATAGGTAATACTCAAACCTTATTCACAGTGGAATCAGCTCTGGGAGGGAAGAATATCTAGATCCATTGGGGTATCAAAATTCTATCTTACCCTACAAAGAGGTTGAGAGGGAAAAACTAAGGGGAGGAGTCGGGTGGGGAGTACCAAAAGGGAAAAAAAGAGCGCGGGGAGGGAATTTAATAGACCCTAAAAAAATAAGAGGGGAATGTGAAGGGAGGGGGTGGAAAGGGAAGTAAAACACAGGTGGGGATTAGGGGTAATGGACTGAAAGCAAAAAACTAGTGTAGAAGGCCATAGTGAATGAAGGAAGGGACGATTAGGAAAGGAAATCAAAATGATGGGGAGTACACAGGTGGTAATCATAACTCTGAATCTGAATGGGATGAACCCATCCATAAAACAGAAGCAAATAGCAGAGTGGATTAAAACCAAAATCCTATGATAAGTTTTCTATAAGAAACACACATTAGGGAGGTAGGCAGACACACACAGAGGGTAAAAGTAAGAGGTTGGAACAAAATCTATTTGGCATCGACTGAGAAAAAGAAGGCAGGAGTCTCAATCATTATATCTGACAAAGTCAAAGTGAAAATAGATCCGATTAAAAGAGATAGGGAAGGTAATTACATCCTGATAAAAGGCAGTATAGACAATGAGGAAATATTAGTATTCAATTTGTATGCATGAAATGGAATATCATCCAAATTTTTAAAGACAAATTACTGAAGTTTAAGGAGGAGATAGATAGTAAAACTAGACAAGTGGGAGACCTGAACCTTCCTCTATCAGATCTAGCCAAATCAAACCCAAAAGCAAATAAGAAAGAGGTAAGAGAAGAGAATGAAATTGTAGAAAATTATAGTTAATAGATATATGGAGAAAAATAATGGCAAAAAGGAATATACCTTTTCAGCAGGAAATGGTACATTCACAAAGATTAACCATGCACTAGGGAATGAAAACATGGCAAACAAAAGCAAAAGAGCAGAAATAAAAAATTTAAACTTTTAAGATCATAATGCAATAAAAGTAATAATTAGTAAGCGTACATGGAAAGGCAAATAAAAATTAATTGGAAATTAAAAAATATGATTTTACAAATTCAGTTGGTTAAAGAAATAATCATAGAAACAATAATTTCATTGAAGAGAATGACAATGATGAGACATCATATCAAAATCTATGGGATGTAGCCAAAGCAGTAGTCGGGGGAAATTTATATCCCTGAGTGCACATATTAACAAATCAGGGAGGGAAAAGGTCAATGAATTGGGCATGCAAATTAAAAAACAGAACAAATTAAAAATCCCCAGATAAAAACTAAAGTAGAAATCCTAAAAATTAAAGGAGAAATTAATACAAGTAGAAGTGAAAGAAATATTGAATTAATAAATAAGACTAGAAGTAGGTACTTTGAAAAAATAAAATTGATAAAGTACTGGTTAATCTAATTTTAAAAAGGAAAGAAAACCAAATTAACAATATCAAAGATGAAAAGGGTGACCTCACCTCTAATGAAGAGGAAATTAAAATAATTATTAAGAACTATTTTGCCCAATTATATGGCAATAAATATGGCATTCTAGGTGATATGGATAATTATTAACAAAAATATAAATTGCCTAGATTAACAGAAAAAGAAATAGAATCCTTAAATAATCCCATATCAAAGAAATTGAACAAGCCATCAAAGAACTCCCTAAGAAAAGATCCCCAGGGCCTGATGGATTCACAAATGAATTCTATCAAACATTCAAAGAACAACTAATCCCAATACTATACAAACTATTTGATATAATAAGCAAAGAAGGGGTTCTACCAAATTCCTTTTATGACACAAATATAGTACTGATTCCAAAGCGAGGCAGATCAAAAGCAGAGAAAGAAAACTATAGACCAATCTCCTTAATGAACATATATGCAAAAATCTTAAATAGGATACTAGCAAAAAGACTCCAGCAAGTCATCACAAGGGTTATTCATTATGACCAGGTACGATTTATACCAGGAATGCAAGTATGGTTCAATATTAGGAAAACCATCCACATAATTGACCATATCAATAGCCAAACCAACAAAAATCACATGATTATCTCAATAGATGCAGAAAAAGCCTTTGACAAAATACAACCCTCATTCCTATTGAAAACACTAGAAAGTATAGGAATAGAAGGGCCTTTCCTAAAAATAATAGACAGTATATATTTAAAACTATCAGCAAGCATCACCTGTAATGAGGACAATTTAGAAGCATTCCCAATAAGATCAGGAGTGAAACAAGGATGCCCATTATCACCTCTATTATTTAACATTGTACTAGAAACATTAGCAGTAGTAATCAGAGAAGAAAAAGAAATTGAAGGTATTAAAATTGGCAATGAGGAGACTAAAATTATCATTCCTTGCAGGGTTTTCAGGGGATGCCGGAGAAAAAGCTCCTTACCAGCTCAGTATAAAGCTAGATCCAGAGCAGCAGTCAATGCTAGTAAAAACTCCTAAGATCCCTTTTTCCTTGTCAGAATCTTTCCCCAGGATTTGTGTTGCAATTCTCCTTTCCTTTTAAAGCCAATCCATACTTTCCCCCTATCCCTTACTTCTATTCCTACATACTTAACGAATCCTAGAGAATCAACCAAAAATCTAGTGGAAATAATTAACGACTTCAGCAAAGTTGCAGGACAAAATAAACCCACATAAACCATCAGCATTTCTATGTATTTCCAACACATCTCAGCAGCAAGAGTTAGAGAAATTCCATTTAAAATCACCCTAGACAATATAAAATATTTAGGAACCTATTTGCCAAGACAAACACAGGAATTATATAAACACAACTACAAAACACTTTCCACACAATTAAAACTAGATCTAAACAATTGGAAAAACATTCATTGCTCATGGGTGGAATGAGCTAATATAATAAAACTGACAATCCTACCCAAACTAATTTACTTATTCAGTGCCATACCTATCAAACTACCAAGAAGCTTTTTTACTGAAATTAGAAAAAATTATAACAAAGTTTACTTGGAAGAACAAAAGATGAAGAATATAAAGGAAAGAAATAAAAAGAAATGTGAAGGATGGGGACCTAAGCAGTACAAGATCTTAAACTGTACTATAAAGCAGTGGTCATTAAAACAATATGGTACTGGCCAGGAGACAGAAGGGAGGATCATTGAATAGACTTGGGGTAAATGACCTCAGCAAGATAGTGTACAATAAATCTAAAGATCCCATCTTCTGGTACAAAAACCCACTATTTGACAAAACTGCTGGGAAAACTAGAAGAGGTTAGGTTTAAATCAACATTTCACATCCTACACCAAGATAAATTCAGAATGGGTGAATGATTTTGAATATAAAGGAAACTATAAATAAACTAGGTGAACATAGAATAGTTTTCCTGTCATATCTATGGGAAAGGAAAGATCTTAAGACCAAGCAAGAGATAGAGAATATTAAAAAATGAAAGATGATTAATTTTGATTACATTAAATTAAAATGTTTTTGTACAAACAAAACCAATACAAACAAAATTAGAAGGGAAGCAACAAATTGAGGTAAAAATCTTTATAACAAAAACCTCTAACAAAAGTCTAACTACTCAAATTTATACGGAGCTAAATCAATTGTACAAAATATCAAGCCATTTCCCAATTGATAAATGGGCAAGGGCCATGAATAGGCAATTTTCAGATAAAGAAATCAAAAAACTATCAATAAGCACATGAAAAAGTGTTCTAAATTTCTTATAATCAGAGAAATGCAAATCAAAACATCTCTGAGGTAACACCTCACACCTAGCAGATTGGCTATTCTGACAACAAAGGAAAGTAATAAATGTTGGAAGAGTTGTGGCAAAATTGGTACATTACTGCAGTGCTGGTGGAGTTGTGAATTGATCCAACCATTCTAGAGGGCAATTTGGAACTATGCCCAAAGGGTGCTAAAAGACTGCCTGCCCTTTGATCCAGCCATACTACTGCTGCATTTATACCCCAAAGAGATAATAAGGGAAAAGACTTGTACAAAATTATTCATAGCCACACTACTTGTGGTGGATCCAACAGGACCCAGCATGCAAAACCCATGGGGAAGCTGACACAGGATCCTAGTCTCCATTGTGTTGGGTTCAGCTCAGCATAGTACAGATGGTGAGGGGCTGGAGCAGAGGCTGTGGATTTTGAGACTAGCTTCCCATGCCTTCCACGTAGGGATAGCTGACCAGCTCAGCCCCTGCTCCTGAGCCCCAACTCCTGCAACTTTGAAAAAAACATGGCGTTTCCCCCCTCATTTCTTTTAACTTGATTGCAGGTGGGGCTTTAGAGGAAGAAGTCCAAGCTTTTGTGCAGATGCGATATCACGCGCCCCCTGACAGTCTGTACTTTTCTAGGTGTGCCACACCAGGGGACATTGACTCATGCTCCTAGCTGCCATGACCGCAGCCTGGGGACTGGAGGCACAGCGTGGAGGGGTGGCCCCCTAGGGATTAGTGAGAGGAGGCCCTAAGACCCAGCACACTTCCCCTGCCCCTCCGAGAACCCACTGTAGCAGAGTGTTGGGAATTTGCATGCTCGGTAGTTTGGGAGCCAGACCTAGAGACAGGAAAAATCTAAATGTGAGTTACTCACAGTAATTAGTGCCCCCAACTTTAAATAGAAAACACATGGCCACTAGACTACCTCTGGGGGAGGGGAAAAGACTAAATATTTTCAAGGAAGTTCTCTTTTGAATTTTCTTTCCTCCCTTTCCCCATCAAACATTCTTTAGGACTGAGCTAAGAGGAAGTGTTGGTAGTATTGGTGGTGGTGGTGCTGGTGGTGGTTTCTCCCTTCCCCCCTCACACATTCCTTTCTCTCTACTTGTTTAGATCAGGTCTAACCTCAAGTGTGTTAAACTCTACACACAGTTATAGCACCACCCTGTGGTGAGAAATAAAACTGCAGGAAATTTAAAAAAATTCCTTTCCTACTACTATTACTCCTAGTGATCCAAAATAATAATATTAAATTGAATACATTTAAATATAAGGATTAGTAATAGTTAAATATTAATATTATTGAATTAAAATTAAAACCAAATTTCTAAAATTAAACAAAGCCAAAATTAAATTGAATTAAATGCATTAAGGAATAATTTTAGAACACAATAGTATTAATAATACTATCAATAACAATAACTATTAATTTTCCATAACTATTATTAGTCACTAGAAACTATTATTAATTAACATTAATAATTGATATTTGTTCATGATTATTTACTATTATTGATCAATAACAATTATTATAATAAATACACATTCATTATTAGTACTATTGCTATTCAACAATATTTAGTTCCTTATATTATCTTTTTTTTTTAACCTACTCTCATTGCCTTCCACAGTAACATTGAAGAAATTTGTGTCTCCATTTTTTTATGTTTTAGGAACTTTTCATTGTTTAAATTGACCATTTAGCAATACTCAGACTAGCTTAAATAAGCAGATTAAGACAGAGAGACAGACTAGACACTATGAGAAATACTGCAACAAATGAAGGGAAATCAGGAAATATTCCTCCAGATTCACCACTGCATACACTTTTTAATTCTTGGGATGATCTTAATCTTTCTAAGGATAATTGGATGACAAAGAAGGAAGCTAGAAAATTTTGCAAAGCCTAGATGGACATATCTTATACATGGCCAAATATGGCTCTTTTGACATCAAGATCTTAAAAGATTTTAAGTTAGTCATTAAAAACAAAGATTTGAAAGATTGTAAATACTGGCTCCTGTGGGCATATCATAGTGATAAATCAGCCATCCCCTCTAATGAGGAAACCATTCTTTCTTTGGAACCAGGCAATTCTGGCTTAACTCCTTCAGTTCCTCCTCCTGATCTCTTGATTAGATCTAGCAAGAAACACACCTTATCATCCTACCTGGATTGTGAGGAAGTTTCTCTTCATACTGACCCAAACCAGGACTTGAACCCTTCAGCTCCTCTCTCTGTCAGACCTCTCTCATACCCCACCCCTCCCATCCTCTTTCCTCCCAATCTATATCCCTACCCTCCCTTACCATCCCACTACTCATACCCTCAAGAGTTTTCTCCTCACTACCCAGTGCCCACTCATTTTCCCTATATTCCTATCCTTATTCTCTTGGTCATCCTTTTCCCTACTCTCTTCCCCTTGACTGATCTCACCCACCTTACTATGACTCTTCCCCTAGACCTCACCCATCTTACTCCTCTCCACCACACCCCCAGCCTTACCCCTAATCTTTTTGCCCTGACTTCCCATCCCCTGACCAGTCCCTCCCTATCCATTTGCCCACCCTACCTTCCCCTACTAGCCTCACTACAACCCAATCCATTGAACTCCAGAAAACAGGCCAAGCAGCAGTTATCATAGATGATTTGAATAAAGGTCTATTTCCTTTAAGAGACATCCCTACTTATAATATACTGGGAGATTTACTAAACATTAGACATCATGCACCTTTCTCTCCGTAGGACAGTGAGGGATTCAAAGAAAAATTACCTTCCTTTGAATCTTAGTCTATACTACTCATAAATAAGGTTGAAAGCATTTCCCGCACATATAATCCCACATGGATTGATGTGGAAGATTTGCTCCAGGCCTTGCTAATGGAAAGGGAAATAAATAAGATTCTTTCTCTTGTGAATCAGGCACAGGGAGAGGGAACACCTAGTTGGCCAAATGAAGATACCAAATGGAACTCCTAATTCAGAGCAAAATTACTTACAACTATGCCAGGCTAGAAATGCATTACTAAAATCTATGAGAGAGCTTGTTCTGATAGGCCTGGTACATGACTAAAGGCTGTACTTTGGGGGCATCAGCCCAAAGAGACAGGCCCAACCAGCTCTGAAGGTCAGAACTTTTCTTCCTCTGTCTACTGCTAAGACTTTGAACTTAAAAAAACTAGCACAGATTAGCATAGACAGGAATAACAGAAACCCTCCACCAGCCTCTGAGGCCTGACCTTAGCTCAAAGCCGAGAGAGCCTCAAACCTCATCTAGGGAAACCCCTTTTCCCTCTTCCCTGATACCTCCATAATCCAAACTTGTAATTAAAATTTATCTTTATTTGAATATCGCAGTATCCTGTCACATTTATTGTATTTACTGATTGTTTTAAGATTTAATTTTAATTTTTAAATTCACATATTAACCTAAGCTATCATGTTCCATTTTACTATGTCACCCTCAATTATTATATTATGGCTATTAGCTATATTCTCTGCTACATTGTCTTTATTTGTACCTTTGCCCTATGACTGGACTGGTGATAATACCATTATAAAATTCCATAGACAAGTTGGACAAACTCTTTTCCAGGGAAAAGGCATTGGTCCTCATGGGTGCTGGGTGTGTCATCAGATCCATTGGAGCTCTGTTTTGTTATGGGCAACACTTCCAGGCCACAGTAATGAGATGTTACCACAATTTGCAACACAAGGAGGTCACATGTTGTCTAAACAGACTTTGGCTCCTTTTGCTTTTGTTAAATTGTCACATTAATGATGATGGGTGGACCCTATCAAAATTATTATGACCTGTATCAGTGACTTGAAAAATTTGATGAGCTAAAAATCTCAATTGATTTTAATGGGTCTTCAGAAGTAATTTCCAGATATCTAGGAGCCGCACTACCTATGGCTGATCATTTGCCCACCTCAGACTTGTGTGTAAGAAGAGGTAAGGGTTCATTGAGTGAGTAGCAGTAAGTACATAGGAGACAAGGCACGGTGCAAACATACTATTGCATTCCCTACCTCCACATTTATCTGTGCTAGAAATACGGCTTAAAAATGAAATGGATGGGAAGTATAAATACATGCCTTTTATGGCAATTACAATCTCATCCCAGAGGAAGGAGGATTTCCCATGAAGTTTGGTCACCCCTGGACCGTTCTATATTTGTAACTCCTCAGCTTACTCTACCCTTCCACCAGGATGGTATAGTACTTGTGGTTTGGCCTATGTTATTCCATTTATATTTGTGCATGATCAAGATATGTTGGCTGGATAGACAAATCAACAGCCAGAGTTCTAGGCTCTGAGTGGCATTCTAGACCCAAGAGGTCAAGACCAAATTCAGTAGCCTCTTCATCAGCAGGACAGTGGTTTTTCTGGGCTCTCCTGCCAAATTTTGGAATGAGGGCAGTAATAGACTCTGTTAGGAATATCTAAGCTGAGGTTGAAAGATTGGCTCAAAACACAGCTCAAGCCATCTCCCAAACCACTAAAGCCGTCTCTTATCTACAGGAGGAGATTGACTCTAGCAAAAACAGTCTTACAAAATTGACTGGCCCTCAACATGTTCACTGCCGCATGGGGAGGTGCTTGTGCATTTATTAATCAGTCTTGTTGTTCTTATAGAAATAGGTCTGGAAAACTTGTGACAAATATCCATGAGCTTCAAAGGCTTTTTAATAACACACAGCAAGTAGCTGAAGAGATTAATGTTAATCCTAATAATAGCTGGTAGAACCTCTCATGGCTGCAAGGAATGGGTTTGTTTGCAGTTATTCTGAAATGGGTCCTTATAATTTGGGGGATTTTGGTACTTCTTAGAATCTGTATTAGTTGTTGTACTACTGTTTTTAAAAGGTTTTTACCTGGTGAAAAAATCATGTACACTCACACTGGATCCTAGCCAAGTTAAGAGGGATATAAATCTCATTTTTGATTGAGCACCTTTTCTGTTGGGCCTCTGCTTGGCTAAAACATTGTCACATGAAATGTGAACTATGAATTATGATTTTTAATTATTTTTACTTTATATTCACAATAGAATATTTGATTTTTTTCTTCTTCTTTTTTTCCTATCCTTGGTAATACTTGAAGTACATGAAATCAGTATTAATACTTTTGACTTGAAGGATAAGGCTTACAAGATAAGTTTCCAGTATCTATTAGCCCTGATAACTATATATACCCCAAAGCTTTAGTCTATGGAAACCTGCCATTTATTGATAAATGTTATGGGACTTTCTTTAATGATTGTGTCTGATTCCAGGATAGCCACTATACAGAGCCAAATACCATGAGGTCAAAAAGGACCAAACCAATCGAGGGAGAATTGTTGAACTTCTATGCCAATACGGAAGGACTTGAATCTAGTGTGAGAATCTAGGTTGTGGTGTTTGACATACATTAAGATGAAGGACTCCTTGTACCACACTCCTTGTGCAATATTCTGAGTCAAGTACCTCAGTTTGGCTATCATCCTGGCACCCCCTATCTCTGACAGTGAAGGTACAATCAGACCAGAGAATGATTTTTCCCACTTGCTGCTGAAACCTAGTCCTTTCTCTCTTATAGTTTGGCAATTTTCTGTAGACCTGGCTGCAAATGGGTAAAGTACTGTATTGCTGCTATTGTCCTACAGGCTTGTGGGACATAAGTCACTTTAATTAGATCTTGTTACTGATTCAAGAACCTATTATAGGTTTATTTTATTTTTTACTCAGAATTTTATACATCTAAGATTTTTATTTTTTTTATTATTTCTGTACTTATTTATACATAATTTAATTTTTGCTTTTATTTGGGATTGGGGCTAAGGAGACAAACGAGGTCTGCTTTGGACACGTTTGGCTCCGGGCATCCATCTGACGCCCACTCTGGAAGGCAGTACTCCCAAGGGAAGCAGTAGAGAGGGAGGAGAGAAGAGGCCCAGCCCAGGCCCGAGGCTGGAATCTGGACAAGGTGGGGGAGAGCAGGAGGGCGAGCCACAGGGCCGCAGACGGCCGGAGAGGTCAAGGAGCAAAAGCAGCAATCGGCCCGGTCAGATTCTTCCCGGCCCTTCCCATCCCCCACAAGCCCTTTTGCAGTTCCATTCTCATCCCGAACCTCTTTGTGACTGTGGCCGCGACCACAATCCAATGACCAAAACGTCCTTTTACTGAATTAGAGAAAAGAATAGCAAGTTCATTTGGAAGAACAAGCGGCCAAGAGTACCCCCGGGGCTCGTGAGACAGTGTGCGTGGAGCCGGCACTCTCTTCACTACCAGGAGCGCTCTGGAAGAACTGAGCCGCAGACAAGCGTACCAGTGACTCAGGACAGTCGCACAACTGTCGCAAAGTGTCGCAGTGCCCCGCTCACTGCTTGGTCAGAATGATTAGGAAAGCAGCCAGGCTGACACTGGGAGGTACACCATTGACCGAGGAGAGATCAAAACGGAAACAGCGTGACCTGAAGGGGATATCCGCAACCCGGAAGGAAACCTGATGTTTGTCAGAGTAGGAGAGAACTGAGAAGAACCCACAGAAAGCATTGTGAGCCGCCAAGTGAATACTCGGACGACTTTCAATTTAAAAATGCTTGTACAAATAAACTCCTGTGGGCAAGACCTGAAAAAGCAGAAGGGGGGGGGGCAGGACATTTTATGGGCAGTTTCTTGGATATCTACGCTATACAGAGAACGCTGTCAAGAATGGATACTCAGTATTGGCTCCATGAGAGAAGTGAGGTAATAAGGACTGAGGCACTTGTAGGTAAGTGACCTGTCCAGAGTCACACAGCTAGGCAGTGTCTGTGGCCACATTTGAACCCAAGACCACCTGTCTCCGAGCCTGGCTCTCTATCCCAAGAGAACATTTTGGGAAAGACGGGTTTCCAAATGGGTTCAGTTTTATCAGTCAATCAATAAACATTTATTGAATGCCTACCCAAGTGCTAAAGATAGAAAGACCAAAAATGAAATATTCCCTGCCCCAGGAGCTTCCATACATTCTGATGGGAAAGACAAAGGCTTACTGGACTACTTCTTGGGCACACTGTGGAATAGTATTCCTGTACAGGTATATAACTACAGGAGCAAAGGACATATTCTCTAATTTTTCTAATTCCTAGATTTTGTTATTTTTAGTAAACAAAATATTAAATAATGCTGTGTATATTTCAAACATATTTTTCTGTATGTGTCACACGTTGAATTTGTTGTGTGAATGTTAAGAATTTGAGTAGTTATGTTTTTACAGGGAAAGTATAAGAAATGATACTGTGTGTTACCGTACGCTATCTCAATCGCCAATCTTGGAGCGAGAAGTTCACATCCAATCCCAGACACTTACTAGCTGTGTGACCATATCACGTGCCCCCATTTCCACATTTGAAAAACGGGCACAATAATAGCCTCAACCTCCCAGGATTGCTGTAAGGATCCAATGAGAGAATGTGTGTGGAAAAAATAGTGCCTGGCACATAGTAGGTGCTAGATGAGCATTAGCTATAATTGATGATATTTTTATGGTCATCCATCAATATCTAGGAATAGCCTAAACCTTTGAATTGTATCGCCTTCTAAAGTGACGGCCAAAATTCTGGTCACCGAGGGGACCCACACGACCCCTTTAGGTCACTCTGACCTAATGAAGGCACACACCCACTTGTTTCTTTGATGAATCCAACTGACATGAACAGCAAACAATAGCATTCCCTTTAAATGGAAACATTTTAAATGCAAATGATTACAAGCTAATTTCTTCAAATAAAACTATATGCTTACTGGCAAAGAAGACCCTGGGGGAAAAGATGTGAGGGAAACATTAAGGAAAAGCTGCTAGTAACCTAAGCACCAAAGCAAGTTCAGAAAAACATCTGGCATGTTCATGGAAACTTACAGCTATAGCACCTATCTTTCCTATGAAGTACAAAAATGAACTAAATAACCTTCCCACCAATCAATAGTTTCCAAAAAGAAACTTTAATAAAAAGTATTTAGAATATCCGATATATATTAAATATACTTAGAGGCATAAAGAGGCATGCTATTGTAGCAGAGAAGAGAATGTCCTCATTGCCAGAGAGATCTGAGTTCAAGTACTACCTAGTTGTAGAGAAAGATTCCTTATCTAAGAGTTCTTCGTACCAATGAAATCCCAAGTCTAGACCCTATTCCGATAAATTCCTATAAATGTGAATAAAAGGAATAAGATCACATAGTTATCTTCAATCTTTAGCCTCTTTTAAAAAAAATGAGCAAAATCAGGAGCCATAAGTGAGAATTACCTTGTTCCCCAGAATCTCTTATGTAAGGTTTGAGGTGCGACATTTTGATAGGTCTCTTGAGTCTGGCACCTGTCTTGTCTCTCAGAACAGCACATCCCTTTTCTGTAATGTAGTCTATGACACAGGGACCAACCCATTCGGAATGGAATCGTCCATCCTTCCACCAATTTTTCCTTTGTCGAAGAACTTCATGTCCAATTTTAAGGTGAAATGGATTGAGCTGCTTTGGTCTCCTTTTAAGGATAATCTTGCTTTTACTTTGTGCTTCATCTTGAGTGTGGCTGTCCATCTGCATTTTGTAGAAAGAAAACAAACAAGTTATTTTTCTTGAAAGATCAAACACTTTTATGATAACTAATGAGCGTTCTGCCAAAATGAAAAGTCAGAATTTCAAACAAATACATTTTTCCTTAATGTTATTGCTAGATAAATAATGGTCATTTATTTATTTATTTTTGTTTTATTTCTTTTTAAATTGTTATCTTCATTTTATTCCAGTAACAAATGTATACCTAAGTTTTCCAAGGTTGCATGATTCATGTTGTCTCCCTCCCTTCTTCCCTCCCCTCTCCTGGAGTTGACAATCAATTCCACTGCGTGATACATGTATTGTCTCTCAAAACATCTTTCCTAAATAATGAACACTTAAAAGATAGTTAGTCTTTTAATTAATACATCATTTTAATAAGATTTACTTGGCATGTTGGTGTTGTCTTGTTCAGCATTATCTTATCAGCTTCTTTAACTGCCCGTAAAATTTTGGCAAACATACATGTGCTATCGCCTTCCCCTTCATGAAACATATCCAAAGCTCTCAGCTCCTCTGGATTTCGATTAAACATCTGGAAATAGGGTATGTTTTTGGAAGGCTCCTGTTTCAAAGAAAACAAAGAGGCGAATGTGGTATGAAATGCTTCGAGGCCAAACTAAAAACGATGGATAAACAACTTGTAAGCAAAGAAAGGAAAAGTTATATACCAAATGAGTCAAATTGAAGGCATATGAAATAGCTAGTAGATGATCATCCCAATCGTTTGGATGGTCGAGGCAGTATTTTGAAAGAAACATTTTAATTGTGTTGGCAGTTCTTTCACTTGCATCATCTGGTTGAGATGGGTAGAAACTGACCATTTGCCTTGTGCCAAAGAGCCCAAAGATTTCTCCATTGATCTGAGAAAGAAAACAAAGATATACTTTCTTTCACTTCTAGCTCACTCTTTTTGGCGAGTCAGATGCTCTCCTCAAAATGTTTGAGTCAAGCCGGCAGACGGTACTCTGTGCCAGGTACAGTTCTAAGTGCTGAGGATATAACGAAAGGCAAGACAGTCCCTTCCTTGATCAATCCACAATAAAATGGGAGATGTAAGACGCTGTGTATCTGAAACACCAAAAGAGAACACTGAAGGTCTTAGAGGGTGCTGACTGATGACTGTAGAAGGTAGAATCTGAGGGGAGGGAATTCAGGCATGGGAGGCAGCTAAAGAAAAAGCAAGAGATAAGGTGTCCCACCACGGGTAGTGTCACCGTCTTGCAGAGTGCAGGGCAAGGGAATGAGGTGTAAAGAGCTGGGGGGGGGGGGGCAGGTGATGAAGGGCTTACAGAGTGATCCATTTTCTTTAACCAGGTTCACAGACTTCAAATGAAGGAACTCTATCAGACTTTCTATTTCTTTATCTCATTTTCCCTTGTTTTGATAGGAAATTGGGCTTTTTAGGCCTCCTGAACTTTGGCCACAGGATCCTAATTGGTTTCTCGGAGTCGAACAGAAAGAAGAAAGCAAATAAAAAGAATGCTGGTGATAGGTGGGAGCAGAATCAGCTGCTTGTAAGGGAAGTATCTGCTGAATGAAGGAAGCCTGTGTGTACTGCCCGGTGTGACAGAGCACAGCCTCCCTGACTCCGTTTCCTCATCTGCAGAAGGAAGTGAGTCCTACCCTGAGGTTTTAGCAAGAGCGGGGGCTGCTCTGTGTAAAACCCAGCCTCCAAGGGCGGCCACACAGCACAAAGGCCACGGAAGGGGCGCAGTCCTGGGCTCCGGAGGGCAGGCCATCGCGCTGGAAGCTCTATCTGGGAGGCCGTTTCTCTTACCTGATTAATAAATTCATCTCCCTGATCCATCACTACTCTCTGAGGGGGGCCATATAAGAAAAACAGGCTAATGATGGCTCTAGAGACTTCCGATGCAGCCACGTCGCGGAGAGGCAAAGCCACAACCCACTTGGTGAACGCGTCGGTCACAATGACGGCGTACACGTGGCTCCGGCTGCTGGACGGGAAGGGCCCCATCAAGTCCGCGGTGACCGCCGCCCAGGGCTCTTCCACTGGAAGGGGCTGATATCTCTGGGCCAAGACGGCGGAGTTTTTCGCCACTTGGCAATGCTGACACGAATATACCTGAAAAGTAAAGAAGTGTAAAGCGAAACACGGAGAGACACCATCAGAGCTGGCTACGGTTAGGCTACTCCTTTCACTCGACAGATACGCGTGCAATGGGGGAAGGGCAGGGAGGAGCGGGCGAGGAAAGCTCTTCCTCTCCCGTGGATGGAATTGGCTCTAGTCTGATGACCGTGATGAAGAGATGCCCTGGCGGGTGCTGAGCCAGAAGGGACCAAGCAAAGGGCACTCAGGTTCTGAGAGAGGCTTCCACGTCTCTACCACCCGGAGCCCGATCCGAGGCCTGTGACTCTCACCCGACCTCTCCTGCTCTCAGGGTTGGATTACTAGGTCAAACGGTGACCCGGAGAGCTCCGAAGTCAGGACAGTTAGTCAGCGAAGGCCCAGTGGTCAAGCCCAATGCATTTTATAAGCGATGGATAAAACGGTTTATCTATGATAAGGGAAAGATATTTTAATTCTCATTTTCAATGATCAGTGTAAAGTGGTCAGCTTTGTTAGGCTTACTAGTCATTGCTGTCATTCAGCCATTTTCAACTCTCTGGGAGCACATTGGGGTTTTCTTGACAACACTGGAGTGGTTTCCTTTTTCCTTCTCCAGCTCACTTTATAGATGATGGAACTGAGGCAAACAGGGAAGAGTGACTGGCCTAGGGTCACACAGCTAGAAATTGACTTGCTCAGTTTCACATATTTGGTGTCTGGGGCTAGCTCTGAAATCAGATCTTCTGGTACTCTATCGACTGTCCCGCCTTGCTGCCCTATTGACCATTATCCCAATTCTATACTCTGCAATCTAGCCAAACTTCTACCTGTTCCGCACATATGACACTCCCTCTCCTGTCTTTTTGCCTTACACTATTTATCTTTTTTTTTTAATTTTAGTCAGTAGTTAACTAATTTTTTTTTAATTTAGAATAGTTTTGCATGGTTACATGATACATGATTTTTCCCTCCTCTCTTCCCCCCCCCTCCCTCAGCTGACAAGCAGTTTCATTGGGTTCTACATGTATCATTGTTCAAAACCCATTTCCATGTTACTCATATTTGCAGGAGAGAGATCTTTTAACCTCAAAACCCTAGTCACATCCCCATTGAACAACACAATCAATCATGTGTTTTTCTTCTGCATTTCTACTCCCACAGTTCTTTCTGTGGATGTGGATAACATTCTTTCTCCTACATCCCTCTGGATTGTCCTGAGTCACTGCATTGCCATTAATGGAGAAGTCCATTACATTCAATTGTGCCACAATGGATCAGTCTCTGTGTACAACGTTCTCCTGGTTCTGCTCCTCTCGCTCTGCATCACTTCCTGGAGGTCATTCCAGTTCACATGGAATCCCTCCAGTTCATCAATCCTTTGAGCATAATAGTACTCTATCACCAGCAGACACCACAGTTTGTTCAGCCATTCCCCAATCAATGGACACCCCACCCTATCTATCTTCCTTGAATATATGCCTTCTCACCTCTGCATCACAGAATCTCTTTCTTCCGGACACAGATCAAGAATTATCTTCTATAAAAAACTTTTCCTCATCTCCTAAGCTGCTTCTGCCCTCACAAACACAGATTGTTAGCTGGAAGGGGCCTTGGAGGTCACTGTGTCTAACCATTTAATTTTACAGATAATGTAGGAGCTGCCTGCAGTTCCTACACAACTCACTTGTGGGTGGTGACCTAAGAAAGAGAATGGAGACTAAAGGAAAATGGATGAATAGATAATAGAGATAGAGGGAGAAATGCAAGAATAAAGACTCAGAGACAACTAGGTAAAACATGTGGGGAACAGCGAGCTCCGGTAATACTTCTCATGAGCAAGAGAGCAAGAGGAGTAATGAGAAGTCTGAGAGGCAACAGCATTGTGAGAAACAAGAGGCCATGAGGAGCAAGAGAAGCTAGAGCGGCAAGAGGATCAAGAGGAAAGCCAAGAGGAAAACTTGACTTGGAAAGGGATGTGGTCTGACAAGGTGTGAGCTAGGACACTGTGGCTGGTAATGTCCTGCTCACGAATTCTCTTGTCCTTTGGATTGAAGATTTGGCAATACAATAGTCAATAAGTAACATGACCATGAGTCTGGTAAATGAATACATAAGATACAGTATCAATACATCCAAGATGCTAATATGCCTGGTATGCTACAGATAAAGGGATAAAACACAGAGTTTAAGTGATTTGCCCGTAGTGTGGAAGAGAGAAATGCTAAAATGAATGCAAGGACTGGATTTTGTACAATTATCTCATGAAAAGATGAGATGGAACTCTGGCTGCCAATGGGGATGGGAATGGAACATGCCAGCTAAGAAAAGGAGGAGCAGTTAGAGGCTGCTGTCTTTTTTCTCTTTGACTTGAAGAGGGAAGGAGCAAAATTCTCATTGAGCCTACTTAGATACAAATGTACAAATCCCTTGTTGAGTAGAAAAAGATCCAGACTAACCATCTGTTTTACAGTGGTGGGATAGGGACTTTTTCCCTTTGGTGAAGGCAATAGCCTGTGCCAAGAAATACCATCATCTTGAACTTACAAAGACATTAAGATCGTCTGGGACTTTGTCCCAGACTTGTGCCTCAAACCCCTCTAGACAGCTATAGGAGGGAGATAGCTCAGGGACTTCCTGGTTCCTCTTTCCTAATTTATACCCTAACCCCTTATCCAATAAATAGCTATTTTTACTTTACTGAGAACTCAGACATCTTAAATGTACTAGAGGGGATTACAAATACAATCAACTAAAGAAGAAAGAGATTGAAGGGGATTTTCTCTTAGCCTTCAGCTCTGGTCAGATCTAACTCTATCATACAGACAGTTCTGCCTGGGGGGGGGGGGGGGGGGAGGGAGAACTGGTGTTACTCTTTTTCTGTTCCCTATCAAGTACCTGTCAAAACTTTGGTTCCTTGATTCCCTGATAGTACAATAGTAAGCAATGAGGCAGTATTTGAACTCTGGTCTTCTGGTCTCCAAATCTAAAGCCACATTAATCCATTAATGATCTGGTTACCTTTCAGATATTACCTTATATTTAAGTATTTTTTGTTATACTTTATTATTGTTATTAAAATTTATGCTTCTATAATATACTTTTATATATTATACTCATCATCATCATCATCATTATACTATTTTGTTGTTATTACATAAAAACATCATAGGCATAGAAGCACCCTGAAAAAGTCACAGACCTGAGGGTTTTAGTGGTGCAAGGGCTGGGGCCTTGAAATATCTGAAGAGAGGCTTGGGCTAGGAAAGTATAAAAACACTCAGATCAGGGCAGGTGTGGCACAGGAGCACTCTGAAGTTCCTAACACTGTTCCAAGATGCCAGAAAAGACAATGAAAATTCAGTACTTTCAACCTCAAAGACTAAAGCCAAAAGCTAGGAAATGGAGGTCAGTGCTTGAACCAATGAACCCAGAATGAGAGCAAGCAGGGAAAATTAGCCCAGTCAAAAGTATTACAGGAAAATTCTGGCTCTAGCACAAAGTCCCAATCTGGAAAGTAAAGCTGGAGAGATCAATGACTCAAGGAAAACGATTACAAATCTAACTTCATAATAACTGCAAGCAGAAAGAAGAGAAAAATGGATTTTCCACAAGGACTACAAGAATACATAGGAGAAATGAGGCAAAAGATAAATATTTAAATAAAAGTCCTGAAATATAAAATTGGAAGGAAGCTTATAAACGGCTTTGAAGAGAAAGTGGAAGAAAACGAGTAGTTGATTTTAAAGAAAACTGACATGTATAATATATCAAGAGAAATAACTTAGGAATCCCTGGATTTCCCAAAAATCTTAATATTTTTTAAAAGGCTGGTATATTTCAAGAAATCATACCTTAAAAGAGCACAGATCTTTTAGAATCATAGGGTAAAAATCAAGGTCAAAAGAATGGAGACTTCAGGAATCATTATTACAAAAGGTAAAAAAAGGAATACTGTTTACAACCAAAGACAACGTTCCAAAGCTAAATATAAACCTATAAGAGGCTACTTTACTGGAATTTTAGTAAAATAGAGAACTTTTTAAACATTCCTGAATAAAAGACTAGACGTGAGTGTGTAAAAATTTTTGATGTATAAACACAGGAATCCAAAGAAACTTGAAAAGAGAAATTGAGTAGTTGGAAGGATCTATATCAGTGATGGCGAGTCTTTTCGAGACTGAGCGACCAAACTGCACCCTCATGCCACGTGTGAGTCGCCTGGCCTTACCACAGACAAGGAAGGGAGGAAGTGCTTCTACTGGGCTGTTGGGCAGAAGGATGGGTCATGTGAGAAATGCCCTTAGGTACATGGAGAGAGGGAGAGGCGCAATCCCCTCCAGCATGTAAAATGAAGAGGGGCTGAGAAGGGCTTTCTGTAGAAGTCATTTATTTAGGGCTTAAAGGAAGAAGCCAGGGAAGGGAGCAGGCAGAGACCAGGAGACCAAGCATTCCAAGCATGAGGCAGCCAGAGAAAATGTCAGAGCTGAGAGATGGAACAACCAGGAGGCCAGAGGCTCTGGATCGAAGAGTGCATGAGGGGAGTAAGTATAAGACTGGAGAGCTTGCCTTTGCTCTCCTCCTAGTAAGGAAGCCTTCATCTCCTTGGCTTAGAAAAATAAGGCCCAGTAAAGTGAGCTGCAAGGAGTACTTTCATGTAACTGAGAGTGAAGCTTTCTGATGTTAAAAGAGTCTTCCTTGATTTAAGGCTGATTTATTTGCTCTTCAAATGGAAAGGGATGCCTGCACTAGCCCCAAAATGTTGTCTATAGCTTAGAATGTACAAGGCTGTTTCCAACCCTCAATGCAGGGAGAACATGGATTCTAGCAAAAAGAAATTTGACTAGAAACCTAACATGTGAGATGTGTAAGGATGACATTAGAAAAGAAATCTTGGTTTATTCGTTTAGGGATAAGAAGTGAAGAGGCTGCTTGAGAAGGAGCCGGAGTTGGAAGCAGGGCTGAGAGAGCGTGTCAATTCCAGATGTGACAGTTAGAACCGTTTTCTGTGTCAATTACTCTCTCTGGCAGTTGGCAGAGACACACCCAGAGACCTCTCTCAGGGCTGGAGGAAGTAACATCTTTGCCTCTCCCTGTCTCAGGGAAAGACCTGAAGGAACTCAGAGTTCTCCTTTCCCAACTTGGGAAACACTATTGTCTATCTATTGTGGTTTTATAGATTGTTGAACTCTGAGAAGACCAAAGAAAAAACTGGTCTTTGGTTTGGTAACAGACTCAGAGTCCTAATGACATGGGCACTGTACCCCCAGAAACCCAGGCGAACTATTACCAGGGAAACTCCTTTGCCCTTGCATCCTCTGACTCTTAACCTAGAAACACCCAATGGCCCCACCCAGGGTCCTGAGATGTTTACCCTCTTTTGTCCTCTAGATTTAAGATGGACAAAGAGATGAATCTTTATGCCTCCAGGCAGGCCTCAGTCAAATGACCACCCCACCCCACCAAGTGCCCGAGGGACTAATACTCCAGGTCAGGTCCACACTAGGACATAGCATCTAAAGAGTATATAAACCCCAGAACTGAGGTCATCTGGGGGAAAGCCTCTCCACCCATGCTGTCCCCATGGAAGAACAGCCTTTCCTTTCATGCTGTCTTCCCAGGAACTGCTCCCCATCTTGCTGTCCCACCTTGCTATCCTCCTGGCCATTCTCAACATTACTTTCTAAATTAATAAATCTCTTTTTGTTTTTAAGCTAAGTTTTGGAGTCTTGCATGCTTGCAAAAGGTATCCTTCCCGAACCCCAAGGGCATCCTTCCTGCCCATAACATTAATTGGATTCTTGTGGAGACTCAACCAACCAACCTTTACTATTTTATAATTTGAAGGCAAAATTAAGATTTATAAGGATATTAGCAGTAGTTTTTATTTAGATAGTATAAATTTGGATTAGTTAGATCAGGGAGAATGAGTGTAGCCTGTGAAACACAGCAGAAGTGGTTCCTTGAGGAAACTGGGAGTTTGTTTGGGTGGATTTAGAATCCCTTAGAATTAGAAATCCTTTATTTATCCTTATATTTTTCAATAAACATTTTATGTTTACATAAATCTCTTTAGCACCCTTGCGTCTGGCCCTGAAGGGAAGTTCACATTTGACTTCACTTCATCACTGAGGATACTTTTGATTACCTCTATCAAAAGTATCTGAACAGTTTGAACCTGATTAGCGAGTTAAACAGTTTTGAAGCTATATTGGAACAGTTTTTCCATCTAAATAGTATATTTTTATAACTCGTCATTATTTATTTTTACATATGACAAGGCTAAGTGGTGAGAAAGATTTAAAGGCTCTGGTCTTCTGACAGGTTTTACTCTATTCTCTTTCTCTCCATCTCTCTCTGGATCCCTCCTGGCTTGTAGTGCTCTGGTGGGAAGAGGAGAATCCAGATACAAATTCTTTCTGGCTCCCTCCTTTCCACCCAACTTCCTTTTGCTTGGTTTGGGGGGTTAAGAAATTTGTTTATTCTAATAGGAGAGTGTGCCTAGTAGAAATTACTCAATTCTCTCCAAATACAGTAATATTTGTGTCTCACATCTTCAGGATTTTTATTAAAGACTCTCAAGTTTTCATTTATAGACATCATTTTGATAGATTTATTTGTATAAAACTGAAAATTTTCGCAAAGTGCATGTGTTTTCTAAATCCTCATTAAATATCTCTCCCTCTCAAACAAAATTGTATATTTAGTGGGATTTGACTGGCCAAGTTTTCCATTATACATTAAAACAAAGATCATTAAAGATAGCACTAGCTTTAAGAAGTATTTATGGAAAAACAAAACTTGTTTTTGCTTATATTTTGCATATACACATGCAGGATTATACATATATATGTGTATATATATATATACAGGATAAATGGAAAACAACAAGAGGGACAGTGGTGGAATTAAGAGGGATAAAGAAAGGCTTCCTGTAAAAGGTAGGATTTTAGTTGGAACTTAAAGGAAGCTGGGGAAGTCAGAGAAGGGGAAGGTAGAGCATTCCTTGCATGGGGGATAGCAGAGAAAATGCCTGGAGTCAAGAGATGGAGTGTCTTGGTCATGGAACAGCAGGAGACCAATGCCATTCAGTCAAAGAGTATGTGTTGGGAAATAAAAGTCTAAGAAGACTAGAAGGGAAGAGGGGCTAGGCTATAAAGGGTTTTGAATGGGATTGTATTTTGTATTTGCCCCAGAGGCAATAGGGAGCCAAGGACGTTTACTGAGTGGGCAGGAGGGAGGGAAGTGGGGTTTGGCATGTCAGATGTGCACTTTCAGAAAATCCCTTTAGTGGCTGAATGGAGGATGCATTGTTTCACTTTCGCTTTATATCTCCGGTGCCTCGCACAGTGCCTGACTATGTGGTAGGAGCTTAATCGTAGGGCTCATTTCTCCAAAGGCCCGCTGAGTACATGAAACAAGCAGTTTCTTGAGGTCCCACACGGCCCCCTTCGACGACAATGGTGGTGACATGGGGTTGGGGAACACTAAGACGCCAGTAGTTTTCAGTCGGTCGATAAGCATCAAATGTGAAACCTCTGATGACAGAGTATCTGGTGCACCGATAGACTAATCCACTAGTGTCTGTGGAGGAGACCGAGAGACGCGGAAGCTGCAAACCGATGAAAGAAGGGGTCGGATGTTACGGAGGAAGCACGTGAACGTAGTTTCAGTGATCACTCCGGTGTCCAGGAGTGCTAGCCACAAGATCGGCCTGAATGGCATCGTGGCTCACCCCAGTGTCTAGTGCCCAGGAGGAAGCAGAGAAAGTCTGGACCCTTCAGACCCCGCGGTGGAAGTCCCGCAGACGCCCGAGCACAGCCAAGAGGGACCGAGGTAGCCTGGCGGAGCGGAAGAACGACGAGCGGAGTCAAGAACCCGGTGTCCCATCCTGGCCGTGCGTGTGCTCTTGGGGGAGATGCCCTATCGCTCTGGGCCCTGGACCCGATCCACGACACGGGGACGTACAGTGGAAGGTGGCTGGGCCCGGGGCTGAAGGGTGGGGCTGGGAAGCCTGCCTCTGCCGCGTTCTCCAGGCCCCGCGTCCATCATCTGCAAAATGAGACAGTCAGCCAAGGCGTGTCTGTCACATGAGTGCAAACTGCAGCCCAAGAAGGGAGTAAAATGCTACTGAAGCTGCAACGATGAGGATTTTCTAAAAATAGGGAAAGACTGATCTGAATTAAAGCCTAGGGAAGTCGAGAGGACAATGCATCCAATGACTAAAATCATGCGAATGAAACGGAGCTTAAAAGATGCCGAATTCGGATTGTAACGATAAATCTGGGTCACAGAAATGCTGACTCAGAGCTTCTTTCACTTCATAAAGAGATGAGGGACTGTGAGCAGAGAATGTGACACCAGTAAAAGGCATCGATAAGGCAAAAATGTTATAAAATAGGGTTCAGGCTTCAAACATTTGTGCAAGTGCTTACAGATTACTCAGAGGCTTCCTCTCTCTCCAGCACTGGGATTTTCTTCAAAACGAAATCACAGATCTGGAGCCGGGGAAGGTCACGGACACGGGGAATACCAAGCAACGTCACCAGAAGAAAAAAATGAAATCGTCTGTCCTGGCCTCCAGGAAGAGCTGTTGCTTGGAACCAGGAACCTTTCAAACGAACTGTCACAATGCTTAAGTATAGCACTGACTGCCTGGAGTAAAGTTCAACATCCACACCGATCACAAGGATCAGAATGAGGACACACTGCGAACATGTAAAAGCAAGAGACTCTGCCTCATTTAAATCCACTGTTGGGGGAAGATGAGAAAGACAAAAGACACGAACCCGGAGAATCACCATTACGAAGAGAAGTCAAATTGAGATAAAATAATTGTCTCTATGAAGATACCAAATGAAGTCAGTCAGACAGCAAACAATTTCCTTTCAGGCAGCGAAAGGGAACAGTGATGAGCTTTATAACGTCGAAGGCGCCCCAAGCAGGGAGCTGCTTGGTCAGTGCAGCACGCATCACTGTAGAACATCTGACGCCCAAAGTAGAGTCCAGGAGGACGTGCGGGCGCTATGGTGGCTAGTGACGTGCTGTCAGGCTTCGGGTAGACAAGACTCTGCACTCACAACTGCAGGCGGCACTCCTGGGCTGAGCTTCCCCTGGCGCCGACCAGAAAAAAGGACCCTCCCGCTGGATTGCAGGGTCTGGGGGTTTCCTTGGTGGTGGGCGACGCGCTGGACCCTAACAACGTATCTACAAAGTGTCCATAGACAGCAGTAGGTGGTTCTGGGAATTGAGCATCTTCTAGACGGAAAATTAAGTCTGAATAAAAGTGGCTCGCGATCAACCGCACGATCCCCAAAGACTTAAAGGTGGCTCGAAAGAACACAACTGAACGACACGGAGCAGATTTACACAGAGCCAACACCTATGTGTCCTCACTGATGGCCCCTAAACACAGCAGTTTACTATCTGGGGACTGACATCACAGCAGGGAGCGAGCATTTTTCAATACGAAGTCAAGAAGGAGTAAACGTTACCAAATGCACACTCAAGACATCACACCGAAGGCGTCATAATGTTCAAGTCCTTCAGGAATCAGCTTTCAAGTTACCAGTGAAAGGAGACTAGACTGAAAGGAATGGGAAAAATCAGGCGACACGTTACCAAAAAGAGCCACAGAGAGGCAACTTTTGACCCATATAGCTTATTCTGGTTACCTTTTTTTGGAGATGGGCACTATGAGAACATGAAAAAGAAAATGACACACTTTCATAGGCTATGTTCTTTAAGGTTGGGTTTTTTTAAGATGTTGCAGTGGATGGAGTGCTAGCCTTAGAGTTAGGAAGATCTGAGTTCAAGTCCTAACACTAGCTATGTGATCCTAGGTAAATCAATTAACTCCTCTCTGCCTCAGTGTCTTCATTTGTAAAACAGGAATAATAATCTCTATCTCCCAGGATTATTTTAAGTATAAAATAAAATGGGATAGATAGATAGATGGATGGATAGATGGATAGATAGATAGATAGATAGATAGATAGCTGATAGATAGATAGATGGATAGATAGATAGATAGATAGATGATAGATGGATGGATAGATGGATAGATAGATAGATGATACATGGATAGATAGATAGATAGATAGATAGATAGATAGATAGCTGATAGATGGATGGATAGATAGATGGATAGATAGATAGATGATAGCTGGATGGATAGATGGATAGATAGATGATAGATAGATAAATGGATAATGCTTTCAAACCTTAAAGTCCTATATTAATACCATTTTTAATCACTGCTATTATCCCAATGTTACCTGACTGCAAAAATGTATTTGACTCAACAACAAAATGAAAGTCTCTCCATCAATGAGGCACTTCCACACACTCGAGAGATCATGAATCTTAGATCTAGAGCTGGAAGTGCCCTCAGAGGCTGTCTAGTCCAATATCCTCATTTTATAAATGAAGGAATAACTAGACCTAGAGAAGGACCTGCTTAAGGTCACAAAGCAATCAATCCTGGAATCAGGATTCGAATCCAGGCTCTCTGATTTCCTAAGAATATGCTAACCTGGTACAAAGATTATTTAGAAACCCAGACAAAGTCAACGCTGTTGTGTAATACAGTTATCACACGATGGGACTGGAAGACACGCTTGCCAAAGACATCCACCACACACGTCACAGAGGATGAGTTGTGCAGGACGCTGAGTGAAAGGGGGGTTCTATCTGTGGACCCCTATGCTCGTGGCATGAAGTCTTAGACAACGACAGGGGCTTCCATTGAGAGCCACAAGCACTGAAAAAGGAGCGCGCCGTGGAACACAGAGAAGGGAACGCTGTCCAGTCTTTCAGGCGAACGTGAATGCAGAGGACACGGAATCAGTCCCTGGGTACAGAGCTGTCGTGGCGGTCCTGATGGCAGACAAGGGGATGAGGGAGAGAGCGCAGTGACTTTCATCAGGGAGGCTGGGCTGGGACTTAAGGATCCCGAGATACTCCTGGGCACAAAGACCCAACGGGAAAGAGAAAGGCACCAATAGTTTTCTGGTGGTTACGAGGAACACAGAATTGTATTTTGTGCAATGCGAAACTTCAGGGAGTTGAGAGGAAGTGTGTGTGTGAGCGCTCCAGTGCAGTGATGGGGCGATGACTCACCAATAAGAAGAGGGACCAAAGACATCAGACAAGAAAAGGGGACGGAAGGAAGAGAAGGCAGGTAGGACAAACAGTCATCGGGAGGAATGGGAAGACTGAGCACGAGGCCGCGAGGAGGGCCTCTGGCAGATCAGGAGGATCCTTGGTTAGGGGGTCCACGAGAAGTTTGGGACAAAGTCACACAGATTACAATCTATACCAGAGGAGAGAGTTCCAACACCAGGGAAAAATGTTTCATTATTTTACTTTGCATAGGGTGACATGTTTCCCTAAATTCCATTTTAGAGTTCAGTTGTTATCTGTCTTTTACTGGGGAACGATGGAAAGAGAGCAGCACAAAAAAGTACTGAGAGAGCAAAGGACCATCCCTAAATGGCAAGTTGGAACTCCAAGGTTCATAGAGATAATAGATCTGAAACACAATGAATTCTAATTCTATTTGATCTCTGCCATCGCACAGAAGTTCATTCATAAAATCTGGATCAAAATCCTGCCTCCTCTAAGAATGTAATGTTTACACTGAAACGATGTCTGTTACCCAGGTTAATTTTTGTCCCTAATTAAATCATATTATTCAAAGTACTTCAGTGCATTCTAAAGATAGCCCACGTATACAATGATTTTTCTGGAGAATTTGGCCAAAGAAACAAAAACCAACTCTTTCATCACAATTTTGAGTAGCCCTTTCCTATCTTCCCAGTCTTATTCTTTACTAGCCCGCACTTAGTCACTGGCCTTTGGCACTTTATCTCCTGACTCGACCTTTCCACTAACTGAACCCCATAGGGAGAATTTTGTTCCTCTCACTTCCCCCTGCTGGCTTTCCTGGCCTCCTTCAGGACGCCGCTGAACCCCACTTGCTGCAGCCTTTCTTGGGGCCTCTGAGATTACCTTCCATGTACACTGTACAATCTTTATGTGCTTTCTCCCCCCATCAAAGTGTCAGTCCTTGAAGGAAGGGGCTGTCTTGTAACCCTGGCCGTAAGGACCGTCCCTGGTGCCTAATACGAGCTTACAAGAACAGGGACTTGTTCACTGACTTCACGTGTCTCGTTCAAAAGGAAAACGGCGATTTTGCCCAAATGGCAGCGCAGGGCAGCGTCACCATTTCACAGTGAGTGAATCCGAGCCAAGTCACCTTTGGGATGTGCGCGACAACAAAACGATGCCAACACTCTAAGCCTGTGAGCGTACCCAGTGTTTGACATCATTGGTCACAGATGTCCAATAGTAGCCAGACTCTACTAGAGTAAGAGTTCTGGAGATGCCATGGTGCGTCCCCGTGTTATTTTCATGGCATTCTCTTAGGACTTTGCTCTTCTCTTCTTCCGAGATAATTACCAATCGGCTTTGTTTCTTGTCCTTTCCCACATAGAACAGCTTTTTTTCTAGAATTACAAAAGACAGAACGTTATTGTGAGATGTGCACGCTTCCTCTGTGCTGCAATGTGTCGCTTAAAAAGTGGCCTGCTCAGTATTCCCAAACTCAGTAGTTCTACAACTCTTCCACTGCCAAAGACCAGATGGAGGAGACGGGTTTCGAGATATATCTAGAACGTTCTTCGCCGTTATACACACCAGATGCCTAAGAGGAACCTTCGGTTTGCAGTACTTTGCACAGAATGGCTGTTTTCAGCAGGCACCAAGACTGGGTCTCCAAGCTGCTACCCTGAAGAAGTGCCTTTGTAAACGGGGGGGATGATCTTGAGAATCAGCACGGAAAATGCTTTTAAAATGTTCTTTAAATAAGTTCTGTTCCAGAATGATTCCATTTAAGTTCAAGTCAAGGCATTAAATGCAGTCTCAGAATCATTCTGTTACTCTAACGAAAAGCAAATATTTTCTAGCTCCACGCATTTTCACTGGCTGTTCCGAACACCCAGAATTCTCTCCCTCTTCATCTCTAGCTCCCGGCCAACTCTCACCTTCTACGAGGCAGGCAGGTCGTTGAGGGGACCAGAGTACTGGTCACAGGTGGGAAGACCTGAACTCGAATCTGCCCTCAGACACTTACTACCTGGGTGACTGTGGGAAAATCATTTCACTTCCACCCGCTCCCATTCCTCACTTCTAACATGCAGAAAGACGGCGTCAGTTTTCCTAAGAATAAAACAAGACAGCTGGAAAGCACGCTGTGAACCTTAAGGGACGTATGAATGCTATGCTCGGCCTGAAGCCTCTCCAGTCTTTCCAAATCTTAATGCCTTCCTTCAGGCCACTCCAATTTCCCCTCTGTATCCCGTTAAATATTACCCCATCATCTTCTTTTGGCTGTCTTTGCATCCTTAGCCCTTAGCAGAATACCCTGGCAGAGAATTGCTTGATGAGTGCTGCTCGTGTGCCCCCTACCCTCCTCTGCCACTCCCAGGGGTAAGTAAAGATCGGTGGTCCTTCTGTGGGCGCCATTCTGGAGCAAACGTACGAGAAGCAGAGCGTCCTCTGGGAAAAGGAAGCACCACTACCTACTTTTGTGGGAGGTGGCTGATACCGTGTGTGTGTGCGTGTGTGTGCATGCGTGTGTGGGCATGTGTGTGCGTGTCTGCGTGCGTGTGTGTGCGTGCGTGCGCGTGTGTGCATGTGTGCGAGTGTGTGTGCATGTGTGCAAGTGTGTGCATGTGTGCAAGTGTGTGCAAGTGTGTGCATGTGTGCAAGTGTGTGTCCATGTGTGTGTGTGTGTGCGTGTGTGTGCGCGTAGTCTAAGCCGCACTGCCAGACCTCAGAGCACGTGGAACCTGCTTGGTTCTCCTCCTATGCAGCCCATCTCACTGTCTCAGCGGAGGGATTGCTGGGAAGGAGGGGGCCAGGGATGAACGGGGCCTCACTGAAGGGTCAGAGCGCTCCGGACCTGCCAGGCCCTCTGTACCCGAGGAAAACTCAGAGCCGACTGCTAGGATGCACAGCACCGACTTGCCTTACTCTATTGTTCAAGGCACTCATCGGTCTCCACGGAAGGGAAATGAGGGCATCAGAGGACCAGCCAACGAGCACGTCCAACTTTGAGCAAATGAGCAAGGCGGCCTTTTTCCTCCGGGGAAACCGGAGGCTCTTTTCTGTGGACCAACCGGTGACTTGCGTGGAATAGAGAACTTTTCAAGGAAGAACTTCCCGGACCGATGAGAACTGAATCGATTTTGCAGTTTATAATTTATCGGCTTAAAGAGCTGTTTGGGAGCCCTGAGAGCGTAACTTAAGCCAGGGTCCCAGAGCCCAGAAATGTCTACGATGGGCCTTGATCCCAGGTTTTCTGCATTCCCCAAACAGCTTGTACCCTATTTCTACATTCCTGCAGCAATTTTAAGGACAATCCCCATTAGTGCTTGACGTGTATGCATGTTTGAGCAGAGGGAAGACCAAGAACAAACATTTCATTCTTTACATGAAAGAAGAACAGTATTTACAGTTTTTCTGATTCAAGAAAACTCACATGAGAGGAGTCAACATTAGTGACACCAAAGAAGCTTCTCTTTTTAAGAACTTATTGAATCAATAGAGAAATGGGAATAAGAATTTACTGAATAAAAATTACATTTTTGTATTGAACTCTGGGCTAGAGAATGGAGAGGGTGATGGAAAGGGAAACAGGGACTATATAGATATTACTAAAACAATAGGAAAACCTTTTTTTCCGTTAGCAGAAAATCAATTTAAGTAATTTTTACCAGAGATTCTAAGTTCCTGAGGTTTAACACAAATCGAGAGGACAGATTGTAGATGTTAACTTTACCTTTGAATTCAAACTTTTTTGCTGCTCTTCTTATTCCGCTTCTCTCACTTGGCAATGTAGTTGGATGATATTCACCTGTTCGCTTATAATATGCAATCTGCTTTAGATGAAGACCACCATTTTTGCCACTACGGACCATTCTTAAATTGAGAGAAAAAGATTTAAAGATCTAGTTAGTTTGATTATTATCCTAGACCTGCTTCTGTCCTAAATTATGTCACTAATATAGATTTATATTTATGTGACCTCAAAAATATTTCTGAAAGGGTTTTTATAGTAACAATTTAACAATTAAAAACAGTAACAATTTAAAAAATACTTCAATAAATTTATTTCAAGTAAAATAAAAAGAAACCTTTTGCTTCTTTTTTCATTTTTTGAGAGACTGATCTTTGGGTAAAAATATCAATTTATTTGTTAGGCTAGCACATAACCAATGGATGGATAGGCCTGTGCCCCCTCAGCCCTGAAGGTCTCTTTGGCAGATACGTAAATACAGTTTTTTGTTTTTTCCATTGTGCTAGAATTAGGAGAATAATATTAATAAGAAAATTATGAATTAAAAGTTCAAAACCTTTTGGAAATGGCATGCAAAATAGAGGAAAGTCAAAATATGATAGTCATCCAAATAGTCGATACAAAGGTTCAAACTGAAGACAGACCAAAAATGTCCTTTGAAATATACCTGCAGATAAAACAAGACATGAATCTAACAACTGTCAAGTTGGGTTTGACTTCACTTTTTAAAAAATATGTTATTTTATTTTCCACCCAGTTACACATTAAAGCAATTTCCAACATTTTTTCAAAGAATTTTGAGTCCTGAATTTTCTTTTTCCCTTTTCTCCCAAATCTCCCCACACCCAGTAGATGATAAGCAATCTCATATATATTTTATTTGTGAAAGCATGCAAAACATTTTTCCATATTAATTCTCTTGTGGAAATAAGCTAAAAAAAATTAAGAAAGTGAAAAAAGTTTGCTTTGGTCTGAATTGAGATTCCATCAGTTCTTCCTCTGGAAGTAGATGATATTTTTTATCATGAGTCACTTGGGATTGTTATACATATATCATTGTATTGCTGGGAATAGTCAAATGTTCAAAAATTATTCATTGTATAGTATTCCTGTCACTATGCATACAATACTCTCCTGCTTCTGCTTATTTCACTCTGCTTCAGTTCATGTAAGTCTTCCTAGCTTTTTCTCAGTTCCTCCTGCTCATCATTTCTTACAACACAATAGAATTCCATTACAATCATATACTATAACAGTGATGGTGAACCTATGGCACAGGGGCCAAAGATGAAACACAGAATGCTCTCTGTTGGTACTCAGCTGCCCACCCCGCCCTCCTCAGTTCTTTACTAGAAAGGCAGAGGGACTTGGGTGAAGCTGCTCCCTTCCCCCTCTCCACCTTGCCTGACAACATTTTTTCACATCACCTGCCCTAGGGAGTAAGGTGGGCAGCTCACAGGTGACACAGCTGGAGGAGAGCAGAGCATTTGAGCCACTCCCCTTCCCCTCTCTACACTACTGAGGACATTCTACACTTTACCTTCTCCTTGATCTAGCAGCCCAATGGGAGCTCTTCCTCCTTTCCCTATGTGGGGTAAAGTAGGTGGGGCAGGATGGGCCCAGCACTCAGTGGGGAAGGGGCATAGCACTTGGTGGGGTTTGGCACTGCATCTCTAAAAGGTTCACCATCACTGTACTATAACTTACTCAGCCATTCCCCAATTGATGGGTATCCCTATGATTTCCATCCCAACTTTATTACTTTAAGAATAATAAATAATAAATAAGGAGGCTTCTAATCAGGTATTAGAATCTTATTTTTAACTTCTCAGAACAAAATTAATTTTAAGAATTTTTAAATTTAAAAGTCAGTTGGGGGAGGTAGCATGATGGATAGAGTATCAAAATGATTCATAGAAATTGAGCACAAAACAAAATTGGAGATTTCATTTTAAATCTCAGTCCTATTCTAGAAATGAGAAAACAGAATCACAGGGAGGTAAAGTGACATGCCCAATTAACAACCCCATAAATTAACAATTAACTGTTGGGAATAAAGCCCAAATCTCCTGATTTTTAATCTAATGTCTTTTGTACTACCAAAGGATGCATCTTTATTATACAAGTGAAACCTCTTTCAAAATAAAACCATATCTTTTCTCCAAAACCTACCCTCTTCTGAACATCCTTCTTTCTGTTGTGGACAGCATAATTTTTTTTTTCCTAGTTACCAAAGTACGTATTTATCTTTGACTCTTCATTTTCTTTCACCTTAAAGAACCAACTAATTTCAGTTTTTGTCATTTCTACTTCTAAAATCTCTCACAAATGTCCCTTGCTCTATACACACGAACATCACACTAAATCAGGCATTCATCATCTCTCATTTGGACCATTATAATATCTTCCTAATTGGTCTTACTGACTCAAGTCTCTCCTCATACCAAGCTATTCTCAGAGGCAAAAGTGATTTTGCTAAATCAAAGATATGATCATGTTACTCCCCTATTTAAAAAAATGCATTGACTTGTTATCTTTGAAATTAAAAATAGACTACTCTCTGGCTTTTAAAGGCCTTCACAATCTGATACCTACCTTCCTTTACTATATAGTTTGTGGCCTAGCTAGACTTGATGCTCCTCAGATATGATGTTCCATCTCTTATTTTCAAAAGGGTGCTGCTGGTTCTCTGTCCCCCATTCCTGGAATTTCTTCTTTCCCACCTTTGCTTCTTAAAAATGTTGTCTTCAAAACTAAGTTCAAATGTCCCTTCCACACAAAAGCATTCCTGACTCCCCCAGCTCCTAGTGCCTTCTTACTAAAAATCTATTTATTTTGAGTACGCAGTACACCTTTACCCAAAGAATTAAAGTATAGCTACAATGCACTGAGAAATAAATCTTCAGTGCGTTCTGATTCAAGAACTATAAGGGCTGAGACTGGGTCTAAAAAGAGGAGAGCTGAAATCTCCAGTCAAGAAATTAACAAAATATTAGGACTATCAACTAGAGGCTTGAGCTAAACACAAGAGATTTTAGTGATGCAGAGTATAGCTTCCCCCAAAGGAGAAAATAAGTTCATCTAGACCATCCTAGACATAGGGATAAGATAAATTTCTGGTGGGTGAAGGTTTGTGAGTAGTAGTCTACCTTGTCTAAGGAAGGCATCTCAGGCAAATTCTCTTTTCATTGTCTCATATTTGAAAGAGTTTTATTCCTTCCTGAACAATTAGGTATATGTATACATAAACATAAATGCACACATTTATGTATAATTTATATACACATTATGCATTTATGCTTTCATGAATATAAATAAGTTTCTTGATGGCAAAAATCGATTCACAAAACAATAGAAATTGTGAGTTAGAAAGGATCTTGGTTGCCATCTACTCCAATGAATCCACAAGAGGAATTTCCACTATAAAACACAGGAGAAGTGACAAATATCCTGGGCTTGGAGCCCCACACATTTCTGGATAGCTCTCAGTGTTAGAAGTTTTTTCTAAATCTATCTCTTGGCATTTTCTACCCATTGCTCTCAATTTTATTAACTAAGGACAAACAGAATAAACCTAGTCTCTTTCTGCATGACCTCCCTTCAAAAGCTTAAGAACTCTATTCTGTCCCTCCTGAGTCTTCTCTTCGCTGTGCTAAAACATCCTTAGTTTCTTCAACTGATCCTCATATGACATGGGCTCAGGGCTCTTCCTCATCTAGAATGCCCTTGTCTGGACACTTCAGTGTATCTCGGTACATCTTAATCAATGATACCCAGAACTAAATACAATATTCCAGAAGATGTCTCATGAAGGCAAAGTACAGTAGGATGATCACCTTTCGATTAGGGGAAACTGAATCTGCATTAATGCAGTCCAAGATCATACTTTCTTTGGCTGTCCCATCATAATGCTGACATATAAAGCTTACAATCCATTAAGATTTCCAGATCTTGTTCAGAACTGTTGTTTAACCCTGTTGGTTGTCTCTCCAACCGAGGATGACGATTGTCTTTGTGTGTTTTTGTGCACAAAGACACCTGTGCATGAAGATTTAAGTGGAAGCCGATGCACAGAGACGGTCCCTCTCTCGGCGTGGGAAGCCTGGGTCCAATGGCACGAAAAGTCGTTACACCTGGAGACTTCCTCAGCTGCATTGGATGGCCGTGTTGTCCTTTGTGCTCTAACACACCCTGAGCACTCCACAGTGCTTTGCTGCGTCGCCCTCTCAGCCGTTGAACCTTCTTGTTGGTTTCTTCCGCCTGTTCCGCTGAAGCAGTCTTCACATGCTGGGTGAGCAAAGCCCTGGTTCACCAGGGGTCCACGACCCGATGGCTACCCTCACAAGGTTTAGCCGGCCTGTCGAAGCCGTTGCCCGGGGTGTGGCCACTGCCGCATGCATCTCTCCTCTAACTCACACTACGAAGTTGGTTTTCTGTATTCCAGCATAAGACTTTAGATTTATCCCTAATGAACTTCATATTATTAGCGTAGCAGTCCAGGCCACATGTATAATTAAGATGCAAGGATTGTGTGTGGGCACATGGCCATTCCTGCGCATGGCAATGAACTGTGATCCCAGCATTGCTAGGGTTAAGGCGCGAAAACTTAGTTCCCTTTGTCTTAACCACGCTGGGATAAAGCCCCACCTTTTACCTTGTCATAATTTACAATTAACCAATGGCCATACACTATGTAATTCATCAATATGTATTGGGTACATTTGCGTATCAAAGAGATTAAAAGGAGAGCACACAGTCATCTCAGTCTCTGAGATCTCACAGGATTGCCTAACACTGTCTCTTCTCTTTTTCTCTCCTCTCTATCTCTCACCTGAAACCTGGCCTTGGGCCAGGCGCCTTTCTTTTCCAATGCTAATACCTACCTTTCTCTAATTCTTTCTATTATACTCTGTTCACTCTCTCAGCCGAGCTATATCATCCTCTGACCCGTGTTGTAGCAGTCCGCCCCCTGGCTATGGGCAAGGGGAAAACAGTATGTGCAGATTGCTCAGTCTTGGGCATGCTCAGTAGTGCTCATGGCTGGGAAGGCCTATGACCCTTGACCCCAGCTTCTCCCAGGTTAGGCGGGAAAACAGGTTTCTTTGTTCTCACCTGGTTAAGAGAAACCACACCTATGCCTTGTCATTAACCAATGAGAATCATCCCTATGTACTGTGTATATTTGCATATCAAAAACTATATCTAGCCCAGCTGGCTCCGCCTTCTCTCTCTCTCTGCCCTCTGCTCTCTGCGCTCCTTCTCTTTCAGGCTACCTGATGGCTGTCCTTGCAGGAGCTTGGCCTCTGGCCAAGCTCCATCTTTAATCTTTCTCTATTCACCTCTCTGACCTGCGTGGTATGGATCTCAGGACTGGAAAAGCCTACAGAATTGGTCCTTTGATCAGAGCTTAGCTGTGGCTCATTGATAATTAATAAAGACTCATCCTGAACACCTCATATCTCTATTAGGACTCCGTCACTTCCCTCGTGGTATCAAAAACTTCTATCCTGTCTCTATCTTCCTACCTTGTGGCTTCTCTCACCACAGAGAGAGCTACACGTGTAGTGTTAAATTTGGATCTTTGGATGGAATCTGCCTTTGGGTGGTCCAGAGATTGGAGTTGGCTGCGGCTCCACTGAAATCAATATGGCCTGGTTTCTGACTCATTTCTCCCATCTCTTACTTGGCTCCGTCACGCCCCCCGCGGAATTTCAAACTACTATCCTTTCTCTATCTTTCTTATCTTGTGGCTCTCACTGGTGAGAGGCCGCAATTAGAATCTGTTCTGGCCTATCATAATGAAAAAAGCAGGATCCTGACAAGCTAAAAGGTTGGGCTGGATCTAACAACTTAATTTCATCTTTTTACAGTTCAGATATTACATGGCACAGTAGTCACCTTAGTAAAAACACTGTTAATAACTGTAAGTTGTGACTGTCCTGTGAAACATACCATCAGCTGCTGCAGAAAAAAGACCAAATTTCATCACAAGATGGGTATGATCTGGTCCATTAGAATCTGAGGAGAGGCATTAACTAGGGACCACTATTCCAAATGATTAAATACTTGCTGATAGGTAATTACAATTATAAAAACAAAGAAAAGACTTATAGCAATTAAAGGCCATTGCCCCAGACTTTAGGATAGTGAAAAAAGGTATGTGCCTAGGACGATTTCTCAGACAAATGGAAGAGTAAGTAAATTGATTATAATTTGAAACAACCAGGTGATCAAGGGGCACTTAACAAGTACTTGCTATATGTCAGGTTTTGGGGTGGACACTAGAGACATCTCTTGTGTACATCACTTTTCTCTCACACAAACATCACCCTTGTTGAGGCGCTCAACACCTTTCACCTGGACTACTGTAAAAACCTCCAATTGTGCTCTGTCTGGCATGTTTATTTAGTTGCCAAATAATTTTCCTTTTTCAAATATATGCCATCTCTCTGGCACTCAAAGCTCTTCAAAATCTTTCCCCTTCCTACATTTCCAGTCTTCATACATTTTGTAAGAGGTAAGAGAGAAGTTACAAAAGGAGAGAAAAAATCAGATCCAGCAATGCAAAGGAACAGCCCAAGCTGGGGAAGGGCAAGGAAGACTCAAGATTCCAGGAAGGAATAGAGAAGCTGAGAGAATTTAAAACTGCCAGCTTACTTCTGGTCAGCTCTCTGCTGGAGTGGACGGTCTGAGAGGAGGACCTCTGAGGCAGAGGATCCCTCTGGACATTGATTACCTTCCAGTGAACCTCTAAATCTCTCTGGTTCAAGCTTGAGGTGACTTAACTACAATCTGAACTTAAACATGCATGATAAAAAGATGGTTTTCTAATGACAAAGAAAAGTTTAAATTATTTTTTGAGAGAAACCAGAACTGAAAAGACTATTTGCTTCTCAAACATCCTAAATAATAGAAATACAGCAGAAAAGAACAAATGCAGCAGGCAAGGATAGAAAGAGCAACAGATAACAAAAGAGAATCCTTAAAAGACTTCTTTCTAAATGTACACTGTAAAGGGAACCCCTTTCTCCTATGGTCGTGAACTTTCCTCCTGTCCGACCCTTTAGCAGGCTGAGCCCTAGGAACATGACCTGAAACTGAGGGTTACAGGTCTGGGGCAGAGAGACTTTGATTGGTTCCCAGGATGTGACAGACCAGCTCAGAGAGACAAGAAGGGATGTGGAGAAAAGGGCTATAAAAGATGAGACCGTAGAAGAGATCAGCTCCTTGGCATGAGCTTTCTGGGATCAATTCTTCCACTCCATTCAGTGTTGGTGGCTTGGGCGGAAGATACCCTCATGGGCTGGCAAAATTCTTGCTCCAAAGAGACTATCGGACTTCCACTTGGAGACTGGAACCTTGTCAGGTAGCGAGCTGAAACTTTACTGACCAGACTTTAGAGTGGTAGGCTAGGAAATAAAATGTCTGTTCCCTTTGCTCCTTATTTCTTTCTTATACTACATTTATGTTAAATTAAATTGTTAAAAGCTACTATCATCCTTGTGACTCATGAGTTAATTTTACAAATGGCAACCACAATAATTTTAACAAAACCAATTTCTAAATATCACGTGGAGCATTTTAATGATTACATATTACTAACCAGGTGCACACATTTCTTGGCACCACCTTTGACAGACACTGACAGTGTACTAGGGCGGAGGCGCTGCAAACTAACATAGGCAGAACTAGCTAATGTTTCACAGAACGCCATGCCATAAAATTAGATAAAAAGAGAAGGGGAGACTGAACGAGGAAATGTTGCACAATGCGCAGGTTCGAGAACAAATCTCGGAGACCAAGTGAAAGAAAATATGATGATGAAACACCACAAAACTATTTCTGGGATGAAGTTAGAGCAGCCGTCAGAGGAAAATCAGAGACGCTCACTCCAATGTTACGGTGCCCGGGGACAGCGCCCAGGCGAGGCCCGCCCCTGGCCTTCCCGCCTGGCAAGGAGGAGAACACCAAGGCCGGCTCCTTCTCGGCCCTCCGCTCCAGGGACGCGTGACAGGAAGAGGCTTGGGGGGGCGCTGGGAGCAGGCCGCGTGGCCGCAGAGTCTAAGGCCTCCAAGGAGAGCTGGCCGGAGAAGGCAGGACAGAGCACAGAAGGGGAAAGGAGGTGGCGGGAGCTGGAGCAAGTTGAGGCCCAGGAGGCTGCGAGGGGCTTCTTCACAGAGGGCGGGCGGACCTCTGCGAGGTCTCAGAAAGAGGGACGGCCTGGATAGGCACAGTCTGGGGTGTGCTGAACACCCCGGCAGGGAGCGCGCTTATTGCTCTGAGGGAGGGAGCGGGGCAAAGGGCCCAGGGAGGCTGCCCACATTTACTAAGCTGTCTGCTGGCGCCTCCGTATTTCAAGCAGCCGCCATGACGGGGACGCCCTCAGTGAAGATGAAGCCAAGGAGAGACACGCGACCAAGGCCTGGTGAGGACGCCCCGGCCCTGAAGTGGGGAGGCTGCCATCGTCGTGCTCCCAGAGGCCACGTTTACAGTAGAAACATGCTTGATGGGCCGCTCCATCCCTCCTCCGCTCTGGCCAATTTGGAGGCTCACCCTCGTAGGAGCCTCCTCGACTCGACTAAGGCAAGAGTGGACGGCTGGGCCCCATCCAACATGAGGCGCTTCGGTCTGCCAATGCAGTGTCTGTCTTTTGACCAAAGCACGGCTCGCTCTGGAAACGTTCCGTGGCTGTTTGGACCACCGTGCCGCACTCCAGCACTGAGATCAGCCGGTTTGGGAAGAGCTCAGCAAAGGTGTCAAGCAGGGCCCAACTCACTTCTTGGGCACGCTTAGTGACCTGATATCTTGGGGGCCCCCAGAACCCCCAAGGGTTTGGTTGGAGAGGTTGTGGGTCGATGGGGTGACCTGAAGCTCTCCTGTCTGAGAGACCTCTTTGGTCATGGCCCTAGTTCAGGCTTGGGCCAAGGGGAGAAGGAGCAGCGGGTTCCCTGAGTCAATCCTACTGTCTTTCCCTGTTCCTGTAAACAGTTTCTTCACCTTAGAAGGGCCTTCTGCCATCAGGAAGGTGGTGGACAGGGACAAGGGAGGGAGGGGGGATACCAAGGACCAGCATCGGGTGAGCCTTGAAAGCTCCGGTCTTGTCTCAGGTGTTGGTGATCAGTGGAGGCCAGTCACCAGATGGGCCAGCGGAACGTTGTATGAGAGCAAGCAGAGCTGGTCTCGTCCTGCTTCAGCATTCCTTAACAGAAGCCGGGATACTCTCGGCCTCGCTCTGGCCATTTGTTCAAAGCATCCCATTTAGGGAACTTGTTTTCTTCTCTACCTGGTTGGATTTCTTTTGGGAAAACTTTATGACTATGAATTGGCCAACAATGTCAGAGCCCCTTGAGGTAGACTTTGCCCACTGGTTAAATACTTACACATTTCGGGTCCGTGGACTAGACACATACGATCTGCAGTTGAGTTTTTGGGGACTCTCCTTTGCTATCACAATTTCCCATCTTACGTTAATAAAAGGAAACCCCCCTAAAGGTACCTGTTCTAAAAGGACTTCCCAGAGAAGAAGCAAGGCTCCTTTCAGTCTGACGCAAAGCTTCGGCTCTCCAAAGGATCAGAGGTCAGCAAAGCAAGAGAGGAGCTCCGGGAGCAGAGAAGGGAGGATTGGCTGCTCCTCGTAGAACTGCAGAACAGGAAGGTCCCAGTTTTCTGATCCCACTTCTGACACCTACGTGAACTCTGAAAAATAAAGCACAGAAGAGCTCAAAGTAAATCACTAGCAAAAAGTGCTTGTTCCTTTGGAGGAGAGAAATGGAGACATGGTTGTCCGGATTCAGTGCTAAGACCTAGCTTGGGCCAGCAGGCAAAGGAGTGGTACATACAGTTTTATCAGGAACAGGGGGTGGTGGGAGAGGGGGGGTGAGGAAGGCCACAGGCAGGGTTTGAACCCTGCCCAGCAACAAAGTGTCTAGTTATGGCTTTTGTCTGCCATCAAGGAGTTTTTCCTTAATTCAGGGTGGCCTTATGACCTGGCTAGGGGTTCAGCAGTTGTTGTGTAGTTTATGGATCGTCTACTCTTAACTGGTTCTGTGGCTGCTGAACCTGCAGGACCCTTGGAGTTCACCTGAAGAATAGGAAAAGGACTATTGTTATGTCAAGCTTACAGGGCCTCCTGATTGGTCCTCTGGGTCATGTTCAGGCCCTGGACAATAGGGTAGCTCAAGAAAAACAGTGGCATTAGTCAAGGGGTCATTGAGAAGACCCTGACATCTTTTTATCATCTTTGTCAATCTGACGGGGTATGAGGTAAAACCTCAAAGTTGCTTTAATATGTATTTCTCTCATTATGAATAATTTGGAGCGTTTTAAAAAGTTTGTTGGATTACATTCTTTGATCATTCTCTGTTATGGAATGGTCTTTGTTATTGCCCATCTGAATTACCTGGCTAACTTGAATCTGAGACCTTTATCAGAGAAACTTAATGTAAAGGCTTTTTGTCTTTTGCTCTTCTAATTTCAACATTAGTTTTGCTTGTGCAAAAACTCTTTAATTTTATATAATCAAATATTACCCAGTTTTCCTGTGGTTCTATTTCTTGGTCAAACTTCCTATGTTAAGAGATTTAAAAAGTGATTTCCTTGTTCTAATTTGCTTTATGATGTCACCTTTGATGCCTCAAGGCAAGTGGTGTGAAATGTTGGGCTGTCTCTCATTACAGCAGTCTGCTTTCCACTTTTTCTAGCAGTTTTATTGAAAAGTCAGTCCTTCCCCTTGAAATGGGGTCTTTGGGTTTATTATACACTATACTATTATGTCCATTTGCTTCCATTTACTACATACCTAATCTTTCCACTGTTTGGTCTATTTTTAACCATTATCATTTTGACAATTACTCCTTTTTGGTATCATTTGAGACCTGATGCAGCAACGTACCCCTATTATGCACTTGCTTTGTTTAAAATTTCCCTTGAAACTTTTGACTTTTTAGCTCTCTGATTTTTTAATAGCATTTCTATGTGTATAAGACAATCCTTTTGTATTTTGACATCACACTGAATATTTACATAGTACTATCATTTTTATCATATTACCTTGACCTGCCCATGGCCAATTACTTTTTCTCTAATTTAGATTTCTAGTTATGTAAGGGTTTTTTTTTTTAATAGTTTCATTCATATAGTTCCTGGAGGTATCGTGATAAATTCCCAATTATTTTTTCAGATTCTGTGGTTATTTTGAATGGAATGGCTCTTTCTACTTCTCCCTGCTAATATTCAAATATTGATATTTGAACCCTACTTTTGGTGAATTTATTAATTGTTTTCAATTATTTTGTTGATGCTGGAGCTTTTTAAGCAAATGATCAAATTTAAAAAAAACCCTTTGTTTCTTCTTTTGAAACTTAAGTTTTTTCTTATTGCTATACCAAGGATTTCTAACACCATGTTATTTTAGTGATAATGGGAATCCTTGTGCCTTGACACAATTTTATTGGAGAGACTTCTAATTTTATTACATAACATCAAATGTTTGCTCGAGCTTTTTCACAGCTAATTTTTACTATATTAAGGAAAAGTCCATTTGTCCCAAGGATTTTTAACCTAAGTCTATAAACTTTTTAAAACTATTTCAATAACTGTATTTCAAGATCATTGGTCTCATTTGAAATTCTATGCATTTTATTTCATAAATTTCAAAACAGTAATCTGAAAGGAGGTCCAAAGCCTTCACCACCCTTCCTAAAGGGTCCCAACACACATAAAGGTTAAGAATTCCTGATCCACCCCAAAGCCTGAATTACTTATGTAATCTTGTTTTATTGTTATTGCTATGGTTTATCTTTATGGTCTTATATTGAACCAATCTTGCATTTCTAGTACAAATTCAATTTGGTGATGTTATTTTTATATATTATTTTGTCTAACTGCTAATATCTTACTTAAAATTTTTGTGCCATTCATTAGGGTTATTAGTAGTCTTTTTTCTTTTGCTTTGTTTAGTTCAAGGCAAGTTTTGAATCGTAAATAGATTGGAAGGTCTCTTCCCTTTTTTTCCAAACAATTTATTTAATACCGAAGTTAATTGTTTTTCAAATGTTTGATAGAATTTAACTTATAAATCTTTCTGGTGCTGAGGTTTTTTTTTGTTTTTTTTTGTAGGCTTGTACATAGCTTGTTAAACGTCTTCTTTTAAATATTAGATGACTTAAGTTATCTATTTTTTCTTTTGCTAATGTGAGCATTTTATATTTGTTAAGTATTCATTGAAAGTGAAGGAAGTTGTACTGGAAGCAATGTTGACCTTCAAGAGATGTACCCTTAAAATCGCCAAAATTTGAAACGGGCATTAGTGTAGAGAACATTGAGCTCAGTACTGGATTGCAGGAGAAAGGAGAGGGAATGGAGGGGAGGGAAATGAGGATTCAAATAGGGTCCAATTTAGATATGGAGACAAGAGTGGATGGTCTAGAAGGGACTGTGATTATAAAGAAACATGCTGACTTCTTTCTGGTGAAGCAGCATTTTAGAGAATATGGGAGAAGATAGATGCAGGAACATGGTCAAGCATACATCATTTTCTGGGAAGATTCCGATTTTGGTGATGCAAAAAGATGGAAGGAACAAATGACAGAAAAAGGCCTAAACTGAAGGGCAGTGTCAGCAAGTTTCACAGGGCATAGAAAGGACCAGGTAATGATAGAAAGGGAAGGAGTTTCCATTGAGGCAGCCCATAACTCAATCACAGGGATTCTGTGGGGTTTTCCTTAATGGACTTCCCTGACCAGCAGGGTCCCACAAGGGAAGGGGCTCCCCTTTGTGATGGGACCCGAGGAGAGGTAGGAACCGAGAACCAGGGTGGAAATGAAAGACTCGGACAAGTCAGTGGTTGGATAGGGCAGGCAACCCCTATGATACTCCCTTTGGTAGGAGAGTATGAGTACAAAGGAACAGGAGGTGGATGAGGAGATTAAGGTAGGAAATGCAGGCCGAGATGATTACAGCCTCGGGGAAGGAGAAGGTCAAGAGGAGAGAGACATAGTCATTGAGGAGCCCAGTGGAGCTCCATGGAAGGAGGAAAGGCCAAGAGGCAAGAGGAAGTTCATGGGATTGCCTCTGAATTTAATCCTGTCCTGCTTGGACGGTACTCCCAAGGACGTAGTAACCACATCATAAAGTATAGACAATTAAGATTGGGTGGCAAGGTAGAGGGAACACCTTTGGGCGTGTAGATTGCAAACTGCGCTTTCCCGGGGAATTGAGTCCGAGCATGTTAATGAGTTTGTCTTAGCCAAGGGCCGAATGGCCAGTTCAAGGTTACATTCACAAGCCTCATTGGTATAACCTTATGCTTGGAGACATAGTCGCCATACAGTCATTTATATTTCATAGATGTGAATATGCCTGGGATGCTACAGATTCTGAATGGAAACTGGGATTCCTGGGAGGGATTTCATTTCTTACCAAAGTACTTAATCATTTCTAAGTAGTATAACAACATAGAATACTGAATTTGGAGTAAGGGAGACCCGAGTTCAAGATCTCAGCCACTTATTAAGCAAGTAATTTAACCTCTTAGTCTCAGTTCTTAATCTGGAAAAGGAGGGGGTTTGACCAGATGACTTCTAAAGGTTCTTTAAGCCTGATGGTCCCCCAGTGATTTCACAACAACAGCATCAGACAGCAAATCAATTTTTTTCATGTATTAAATTATTTTGAGGGAGAAATGCAGGTAATCGTCAAGATTGAGGCAGTCAGTTGAGTTGGTTTTACTATTATTGATTCGTGTCTATTATTTAAACTTGCTGTTGCAGTCTTCAATACTGAGTAGGTATAACTGAAAAGACTATTAGAAAATCCAGAATGACTTCTTTTCAAAAAAGTCAAATGAAAATGGTTTTGTAAGGCATAGTTAACTATGGGGGGAGGGGTCATAAATAGAAATGAGTTTAAATTGAAACAAGAAGAATTAAGATTAAATAGACAATTTTGGGGGGGTCAGAACTTGCTTTAAGAACAAGTAGATTAACAAGGAAGGCAACTGTGTTTTTGATTGCCCAGGTCTTCTAGGTCTACATGAATAATTTTAATATTCATCTGGCACCTAATCCTTATTCAAAAGTACAAAAGATCAGTGATTTCATCAGCACTTCTTCCACCAATTTACAATATGAAGAGTCAATCAAGACTTAGTAAAATCCTAAAGAGTTAAAGCCCTGGCACATAGAAGTTAAGTGACCGACAATAAACGCAGTACTGTATTTGAAATCACCCCACTGAGCCACAATTGGCCATCTCTCTATAATCTTTAATTTTTAAAAATATCGTTTTTATATTTTAAAAAAGGGGAGGCAGAGAAAGGCAAGTCTACACATCTCACTCAGCATACACATGTGTATATAAAACACCAATAAATAATGGAATACCACAATTCTACTGCTAAATTTAACTTTGAATTTGGTGTTCACAACAAAGTTCCATTTGTAAGCCAGTGTTAAGTGTGTTTTTCATTTCACAGGCTTTTCATTATTTTTGTTTCGAATGCACCTTACCGGAGCTTTCTAATTGTTCCAACTCCAAAAAGCACAATTTTGCAAAATGAATGTTTTTTTCTTCGTCACACCCCACCCTTCCGGACAGAACACAGCCCTTACAATTGTCTTTTGACAATACCGGTGTAATTTAAAATCAATGGAACCGTGCGATTTTGAGACTAGGTCGGGGTGGGGTGATTTTCTGCGGAGTGCATAAGTGCTGCATACTCTGCAGCCTGTTCTGGTTCACTGGCTCTGCTCTCAATACCTGGCACAGCGTAGAACGCACTAATTGATCACTCATATATTTGCACGTAAATCTAGATGAACACTACTCCCTCGGAGAAGCCTTCCCAGTTCTCCCCAGCGAACTCTCTCCTTAGCACTAACTACTCCGTATCTGGCTTTCTACAGGAATATTAATTCTTTGATAAAAGAGGGACGGCAGTGTGGGGTTTTGTCCTTTCAGTCCCACAGCACAGCACCAGGTAGGGAGGGGTCATCAGGTAATGTGCCGGGAGTGGTGGGATGACCTGGCTTTCTCTCGCTCTAATCGAGGTCTGTACTGTCCTTTACGATGGCCATTTCACATCATCAAAACTGGCCGCGGTTATTGCAGCGAAAATACCGATTACCTTGCTCTTTTGATTCGGAAAACCCACTTTAAAAAGAAAAGCTATTCAATTCAGTACAATCACCGGGATTCTTGTCTTTTTTGCTAAACATTTTTCCTCCCCAAACAATTAGCATCGTTCTTTTCCGTCCCCCAAATCTCGGTCGCCTTTGGATCGTAGATACTGACACTCAAGGGAATAAAAGAATGGGCCTAGAACTTAAATAGCTTGTATAAATCGAGCAAAATCATTAAAACCTCAAGAGCCACGGCAGTCGACCTTGCCAGACACAATCCAGCCCCACTCGCTTCCTAACCCTAAAAAGACCCGCCGACCCAGGCAACACTACGTTGCCCAGAATCCAATGCGCGCTCTTCCCCCACTCCCACTCCTTCCCTCTCGTTCTCGTTTTACACTTATTTCTGCTATTGCCCCGTGGGACACTTCCATGGAGGCTTAGGATGGCAGGTTGATTTAAGGGGTGTCTCCATCAAACTCTAGCTCCAGGTAAAGAAACACTGACTAATGTTTACGTATGTGTCGCCAACCAGAAGCAGGCTCTCTGGGTTTAAGAATTTCGATCACACATTTTTTACGCTCCATCTCGCCTCCTCATTTGCACCCCAGGGCCCTCCATTTGCAAATTCTGATTCGGGCCACCAAGACCTAAGCTTGGCCTCGGGCCGGTCTCTGCTCTTCAGAGCCCTCCTCCCAATTTGTTAAAAGGGTAAAGTTTCGGAGGTCCTTTCCGGCGAACCTTTCAAGCAGAATGCACAGAAAAGACCCCTATCACATGTTCTTTGCTAATAGCAACCGCGTGAAGTTCGGCACCGCTTCCAAAACACAGTCACAGCACCCGGCCCACAACCAGTCAACCGAATTCGCTCGAGGTGCAATCTACAACCCACCTGACCCAGAAGAAAGGGAATGATTATTTGCCGGAGGGGGGCGCTTCAATCAGGGAAAAAAAAAACAAAAACCGCAGTTAATTCTCCCCGAGGGGTCTGGGATTTAACTGGCGCTGCCGGAAGTGGGGCCTCCCGGAGTCTTTAAGAGGGTGGTGCTCTAAACTAGGGCGAGTGAGGGCGACGGTTAGTGGGGATCTCTGGGAGGAAGGGGCCAAGGGGGAGGGAAAAGGGCTGGGCTTTTGCCGGAAGTAGTCCCGCCCGGCACAATTTCCATGTAAGACTGGAGGCCGGCTGGGCTGGCGGGGGGCGGGAAAAAGCGGGACCAGGGAAGGGGAAGAAGGCGGCAACCCCTGCTTCTATGGGCGTCGAGGGCTGCTAGCACCCGGCGGGAGGCGGCCACCTGGGTATAAGCACATTCGCCGCGGGACCGGGGCCGGGGACTGGGAGTCAGCCACCTGGATGGGACCGGCAGTCGCCAACTCTCGTCCGTGGGACGACGACAGCCCCCTGGGCAGGTGAGGGGGCCGGGGGTGGGACAGAAGTCGCCGGCCATTCCTCTCTGAGTGGGTAACCCCAGAGCCCTAACCTTACCCCCTCCCCTTCTCCTCGAGCTGCGTTTTGTTCCGTTTGCGATTGACCGATCTGCTATTTTCCTGTCAGCTGAAGCTAGAAGCCGGAGGAGAGGCGGAGGAAACTACCCCGAGATGGGGGTGGGGCCCCTGCTCCTCCTCCCAGTACGAACACCTTCCTCCCCCTTCCCACCTTGGGACCCTGCGGGTGTCTGCGGGAGCGGGGCAGGAAAAGGGTCTTTGGAAAGAAAGTTGGTTCGGTACCTGAGGGATGGGACCGGGTGCTGCTCCTGCTGCCCCCTCAGGTCTTTCTGGGACTTAGTGATGGGGGAAGACGGAGATTGTCCCTTATGCTCTGGAGGTAATGGCCGCCTTGTTCTGAAATGGTTATCGATCCCCGGCCTTGAGCTTTTGTGGGATAGGAAGTTCATTCCTCACAGCTGCGTCCTTGGCTTCCTCGGCCCCGCCATCCCCCTCTCTCCTTAGAAGTCATTCTTGACGGAGATGGGGAGTTTATCCCTGGAGGTCGGAGCCTACTTCGCTGCATCGCCTAGAGCTGAACGCCCAGATGGGGAAGTTCGCTTAATTTAGCTCTTCTGCCCCCCAGTTCGGTGAGCCAAGCTGCTGCCTGCCAGAATTGACGTAGAGGGAGTGCATCACCGAATCCAAAGGAGTAACGAATCTTGGGAGGAAAGGCGAGGGTAGAGTTTCCAAAACACAGTTTTGGGGGACATCTAATTAGAAACAAGAAAGAAGTTAAATGTCCATCCAGGAATACATGTGAATTAAGCCGCTCTTAGAGGTTGCCAAGAAATTCCAACTTAACAAGCATTCATTAAGCACCTATTTCACTTTTATTACTATTGTTAATATCAGTTATTAACTGCTTCGGTTTGTTATTTTAACTTAAAATTTCTCAAGTGAAGAAGGGTCTTAGATCGCATTGTAGCCCACGTGTGCTGTTTGCTGCTACAACCACAACATTCAAATTAATGAGATTTTGCTCATTTCTCCCCAAGCCGAATTCTATAGAGTTCCTGAGATTACTATTATAATAGGGTGTACTAAATTCAATTTTTAGGGCCCTTCAGGTGTGGAAGGCACTGTTTGGAGTTGGGGAGACACTTAAAAATTATATTGTTCTTGCCCTCAAGGAGTTTATAATCCATGTGGTATATATGGCCCAGATGAAGACAATCCAAAGTGCTCTAGGAAAAGGTGAGGCTGGAGAAAATGCTTTTATCTGTGAGTGTTAGAGAATGCTGCATGGAGAAGGCAAGATTGAGGAGGGACTAAGCGAATTTATTCCTGGTGGGAGGATATACACAAATATACAAAGAAAGGTTGCATATTAGGTCAGCTGGTAGTCCAGCCTAATTTTGGATTATGGAGTACATAGATATGGAAAGAATGTAGGTTGGAGCCAATTGTGACCTTAAATTCAAGGCTCAGGAATTTTTTTTTTTAATTCTAGAAGTAATGGGGAGGTGATACTGATAGTTTTGGAGCCTGAATTTTTTTGTTGCTGAATAGGAGAAGGAAAGGGACAACTAAGTAACCAAATAGATTGAATACTGGTCCTGGAGTCAAGAAAACCTGAGCTCAATCAAATATAGCTTCAGACACTTACTAGCTATGTGACTTTAGGCAAGAAACTTAACCCTTTTTGCTTCAAGTTCTTCATTTGTAAAATGAGCTTGGGAAGTAAATGGTAAATGGGCTCCAGTATTTTTTCCAAGAAGACCCTAAATGAGGTCACCCAGGACCTCAATTAGGGTGGTGGCAAGTATAATTGAACAAACAGACATGAGAATGGGGAGAGGGGCGGAACACTTAAAGTGAAAAATGAAAGAAGTTAAATGTTCAAAATAAATATAAATTGGGCAGCATGATAAAATTTTTTGAAGAATGGTGGCCAAATGGTGGTCAATTCAGTAAGCAATTTATTAAGCATTAAGATCAGCTTCCTGAAGCCTGTTAAAGAGAAAATGTAGCCAATCTTTAGAATGTAACCTTTTTAATCAATGCTTTTATGGGAAAATTCATTCAGAGTTTTAACTTGGTTTGGTAGACTATAACTATCCTTTTACTTGGCTTTGGGAATCTGTAGGACAAATTCTAATCTCATTAGGATTGAATAATAAGCACTCCATATTATTATTTATGTGATAGTAATATCAAAGAACACACTCTGGATTTTCCAGGACAGGTCAGATTCTGTCCCATTATACCTTCACCAAAATAATAACAATAATCATTTTAATTTTAGTTTAGAAAATATGGTCATCAAATCCTTAAGTGATAACTTTTTCTGGTGGGAAGAGAAAGTTTTCCTAACCTGTACATAGCACAATGCCTACAGAATGAATGAGTGACTAAATGAAGAAGAGCAAGACTCCTCAAGGTTTCAAGTATGTCATATTTTGGGTGGTGCCATAGATCCAGATTTAGAGCTAGAAGGGTCCTTAGAGACCATTTTAGTCTAATCTCTCTTTACAGGAGAAGAATTGAAGCTCTAAGAGATTAAGTGACTAGCACTAGGTCACAGGTAGTAAGTGGCAGAGTTGGATTCAAACTCAGGTCCTCTGGTTTCATATCCAGTGTTATTTCCAGAATGCTATTTTACTTTGTCCCAAAGCAGGAGACAGGGTTGAGAAAGCAGAGAGCTGTCACAAGTTCTAAATGATCGTTTGGGGAATACCATTCATCAATGGTGTTCATCAATCATTCATCATCATTATCAACAGCAGCAACAATGATTTAGAGTAGAAGAGACCTCAGAGGTCATATATCATCCACCCCCAAAACCTTAATTTTACAAAAAGATTCATTGCTGTACCCAAGGTCACATAGGTAGCAAGTAATAGCTTGTATTTGAAATCAAGTTCTTTGACTCTTAAATCCAGCTCTCTTTTGTATACCTTCTCAGTAGGGCAGCATAACTCCTAACTCCCTTTCATCCTTAAGTGACAGCTAGACCATTATAATGATGACCTTCCTTCTTCCTCATATTAGCACTAATTATAGTTTAGCTCATATATGTGAACTAATTTTTTGATAGTTGTTTACATAAAAAAAATCACTTTCCAATAACCTACCACCCCATAGCTCATGGACAGCTAGATTGTTTTTCTCTGTAGTCTCACATCACCAACTCCCTTTTTTATATTTGTAGCTGGATGTCATCATGGGCGTCTCAACTCAAAAACAACTCCATTTTTTCCCCCTCAAGCCTTTTGTCCCAATTTTTCTATTCATGTTAGCATATTAAAGTCATCTAGATTTAATATCTAAAAGTCACACTTGACTCTTCCTCAACTGTCAAATCTGATCAATTTCTATGTCTTTTCCTTCTGTCTCGATCATAAATCTCTCTCTTTCCTTGTATATTTACTACCCTATTTCAGGCACTCACGACCCATCCCTTGGACTGTTAAAATGATCTCCTTCTTTGTCCCCCACTTTCTAGCTTCTTTTCTTTCCAGGCCATCCTCCTTATTACCATCAAACGGACATCTTAAAAACAGTCACTCCTAGATGCAAGCTTCCCGTTGCATCAAGGATGAAATAAAAATTACGACTAATTAAAAAAAATATTTCACATTTCTCCCATCTATTCCATATTTTTTGTGTATTTTACTATCCTTCATTTACCATGTTATAAACCAAATTAGAGTCCTGCTCTTCCCCATGTACATCTCAGGCTATCCCCTGATATTTTTGAATTTGGTTCTTTCTTACCTTTGCCTCCTGGAATTCCTGATTTTCTTTGAGGCTTATTCAAATACCCCCTCCTAGAGACCTATTTCTAAACAGCAAGTTACTCTCCTCTAGCTTCACCTCTGAATTTACTTTTTATCTACATATATTTTATATTTAATTTTCTCCCAGTAGAATGTAAGTTCCTTGAGGGCATGGATTATTTCATTTTTGGTTTTTGTATCCCCAGTACCTGTCACATAGCTAGTGCTAAATTAATAATTGTTGAGTGAATACCTCTTAAGTTAAAGATGCAAATAATTATAATTCACTTTATGATATGAATAGGGGTCCAAACACAGAGGAGTTAAGAGATTCTTGGAAGAGAAAAAAAGTCACTTAATAACTGAGGGTATCAGGGAATGCTTAATTGAGGTAATTTTTGTAATTGAGTAGTAACCCTTAGGATTTCAATCAGTTGAGATTTGTGAGACCTGGCATCTGAATTAGAAGGAAATTCAGAGATCATTTAGCTAAACAGGAATAAATCCATGCTTTATCAACCACAAAACTGACCTCCAGTGACAACTCATTATTGTTTAGGGAACATCAAGTACCAGAATCATAGTTCACTGTTGGAAGGTATTTCAGGGGTCATCCCAAAGAGTGGTATCTAAACTTTTTTTATATTCCATATTCTTATAAGTAAAGAAGTTTTGAGCAATCCCATATTTGCTTATGTACTACTATATCAGTATTGCATACATTTTAAAATGAAACAATTGGTTAAGACAATGGAATTAAGCTAAAGTATTTTTAAATAATGGTATTTATGGCACTTTGATCTGACTAAATTGCTTTGACTAAAAAGAATATTTTATTGAGAACAATATGATTGCTTTTACTTCATTATATTTTAAAAATTCCTTTATATATCCTGTGTAGATGAGGTAGATTTATATAAAAATTGCAATTGTTCAATTAATTTATAAATGAAGCTAGCTAAGAAGTTGAATTTTAATATTTAAAACTTTATACATGCAAAAGGAAATCTGATCAGATCACAGAACCAACCAGGGACACCCAGTTCAAGCTGATTTGGGGGAACTTAATTTATGTAAGGAGAGGAAGATTTTCCTGCTTGCCTTGGGCTCAGAGATATGGTTGTTTTTACCACAATTGGTGTAGAAGAGATTGGACAGTTGAGGAAGAACACATAAGAGGGAGGAAAATGAATGAAGGGATTGTATTTGAAGCACTCCTAGAAATGCTGTGTCTAGGATGGTATGTAACTCGTCTTTAAATTAAATGGTCCTATGCCTCCCACTTTCAAGACCACTGATCTAGCCCAACACATCTAACAGAAATTCCTTCTTGAACTTCCTCTTGAGTCTGAAGTACATGCTACCTCACTGCCTGGAGGAAAACGCCCTTCCCTTTTACTACTTCTAGTCCCTTCGTCCCCACTTGCCTCAGCTCTAGCACTCTCACATACCTGTCCTCTTGCCTTCCTTTTCTGTTCCCTTTTAAACACCTATTTGTTATCCAGTTATCCTCATTTTTCTTTAAACCTTTCATACTTCCATCTTCCTTCCAACTTGGCTTCCTCTAGATGATACTGTGTCCCTGGCTATCCTCTTTAGTACTAGCTGCATTGTTTCTTATTTCTTCCAATACACTCATTGTTACTTCTAGACCTTCCCCCTGCCATCATCATTCAAGCAGCCTCTCTTCCTCTGAAAACACAATAGATATTAAAATATATAGATTTGGGTAGCAGTTATCTCCGGGACCTCAGGTCACTTTCCTTTCTTTTTCAACAAGTCCGATGCCTAGCGCATACTACTTCTGCAAACCAACTGTTGTCTCAACATTTGGGAACTTTCTTCTCTCAGGTACTCTGACTTCCTATTCATCAGCCTCCTCAAGCCAATGACCTGCCCTTTTTTTACTCTACTTTTTCATAGGTGGATGGTATTACCCTTGATCTCACCATAATCTATACATGTTTCACCTCTCTATTTCAGAACTCTAGACTTCTTTTTACTATAAGCTTTCATCAGTCCATAATTCTCTTTACCTCTAGCCATCTAAATTTCCTCTTTGAACATTGTGTCCAATTATTTTAACTCTCTTTGCTCTCCTAACTCATGACCCGTACCCTGGCTTCTCTTTCATCCCTTTGAAGTGATGACACTGTTCAACACATTAAGCTACTATGGGCTAGCATTTAGGAACACAGAGACAAAAACTAAAGAGGCCCCGTCCTCAAAAGAGCCTCCATTCTACTGGGAGAGAACAAAATGTAAACAAGATAAACCCTAAAATAAGTCAAACATAATTTAAAGTTGAGAACTAATAGAATCAGGAATGATCTCTTGTAGGAGGCATCATGAGCTGAGCTGAGCCTTGAAGAAAGTAAGAGTTCCAATAATCCGAGGAGAATTCCAGACATTAGGGATGTCTGGAATGGCATTAAGCCAAAGGAAAATCACAGAGGAGATGGAAGGTAGTTTTGGAGTGAAGCAAGTAGGCCATTTTAGCTGGAAATATAGGATATGTGAATAGAGTAATGTGTAGTCATATACTGCAAAGATGGGCTAGAGGCAGATTGTGAGGGGCTTTAAATGCCAAGCAAACGAGTTTGAATTTTATCCCATAACTAATAGGAATGTACTGAAGATTTTTAAAAAGCATAACTTATTTTTAATATTCTTTTTAAATTTTCAGTTCCTAACTCTCCTCTCCCACCATTATCCACTGAGAAAGCAAGCAATATATCAGTTATACATGTGAAGTCATGTAAAAGATATTAGCCATCTCACATACAAAAAAAAGCAAAAAGAAAAGAAAGAAAATGATACTTTTAACTTTTCGTCAGAGTTCTCTCTCTCTGAAAATGAATAGCATTTTTTCATCATGAATCCTTTGAAATTGTCCTGGGTCATTGTGTTGATTAGGGCAGCCAAGTCTTTCACACTCGATCATCTTTAAAATATTGCATTTATTGGGCACAATGATCTCCCTGTTCTCACTCTACGTCAGTTCATGTAAGTCTTGCTATGTTTTTCTGAACCCACACTCCCTCATCATTTCTGATAGCATAGCCAGAATCATATACCACGTATTTTTGGCTATGCCGTTTCATAGCTCTTTTGGCATAAATCCATATTGTTCAACAGAGTGGTTTTGAACCAATTCACAGCTCATTAGTGTACCCATTTTCCCTTATCCCTTCCAATATTTATCATTTCTAATAGGTGTGAGGTGGTGCCTCATTTCTATTTCTCTAATCAGTGGTGACTTAGAGGATTTTTTCATATATTGTGGCAACTGCCTCTTCATATCCTTTTGACTATCATTTGTAGAATGACTTATTTTTACATATTTGACTCAGTTGACTCTCAGACATATTTGAGAACTGCGGCCTTTATCAGAGAAACTTAATATAAATTTTTTTGATGGTTCTTCATTGCCTATGGTGCCTTTTAGCAAAATGTTGTTTCCCTTTTCTCATTTAATTAGATTTGGTTTTGGTTTTGCTTTGAGAATAAGATTGCTGCCTCTTCCTTTTTTACTCCCCTGAAGCTCTTCCCGGAAGAGCGATTCATTCTGCTCCAGCTTTTTATTTTAACTCTCTGTGTGTCTTGTGCAATCTGACTTTGTATATACCTGTTGGCACATGAGTGTTGGCATTTTCTGATTTACATCTTATTACAATCAAATGTCAGTATGGCTCAGATAATTGCTTCCCAGTATTTATTCTACTTGATGTATATCTCTTGTAAACATCATATTGTTGTATTCTGGTTTCTTATCTGTTCTGCTGTCTACTTCTGCTTTATGGCTGAGCTCATCCCTTTCACCTTAATAGTTACACCTAAATACAATGTTAAATGTATTTCTATCCTAGTTTCTTCTGTTTATCCTTCTCTCTCTTTTTATCCTATCTTCCTCAAAAGGCTTGCTTTTGACCACCTCCTCCTTTAATTGGTCCTCTCTTCTATCATCCTCCTCTCAATATCACTTATCTCCTTCCTCTCTTATTTTCCTTATTGGGTAAAATCGATTTCTATATCCAACTGCGTGTGCATATGTATGTTTGTTTTCTCTCTTTGATTCAATTAAAATGAGAGTGAAGTTCAAACATTGTCCATACCGTCTCACATTTTCCTCTCTACTTATAAAAACTCTTCCTGACACACCTATTTTATGTGAGAAATTTTATTCCCCATTCTACCTTGCCCTTCTCCCAAGGGCATCCGTCTTTCTCACCCATTCATTTTGTTAGAAGAGAGATCATCCTAACCTAATGAATTCAAGCTCATGTCTTTTCTCTATGTAGACTCCTTTTAACTGTTCTAGTAAAGTCCCTAATGATGACTATTTCCTGTTAGGTGGAAATGAAAGATGGAAGATAGCTAGCTGTGTATGTGTAACTGCCTGGGGCCAGGTGCTGCCCGGAATGGCTGCTTCACCATGCCCAGGGTTAGCTTTTATTTTTATACACATTTTCTTGGCACACAGCTACATTATTCAACATATGTGTTCGAATAAAGATAATTGGATAAGTGATACCTTAACTTTTAACAAATCACTTGATTAGCATTCTGAGATCATTTTATACATTTATATTGTAACTATTGATTCTGATAGGATACACAAAGGTTTTGCACAAAACAAGTGATTTCGTCGCAGGTGGCTTAATTTTCTCATTAACCTGTGAGGAGTTTGAGCTTATAGGCAATCAAGGAAAATCTATTACCTTTAATAAAATTAGATAATCAAATTCTAGAGACAATCAACAATCAAGTGGAGAGATCAAGGAGGTACTAGAAATACAATTCAGATTTAATATTAGACTAATCATTTTTCAGAGTTTGTTGGGGAATTTTCCAAGAGTGGTTTTGGCTGGTAAATCAAGTCACTGAGGCATGGTGTACTAAGGCATATTGTACAGGCCTCTCCTTATGAATGATTTATATACTGGCTTAGGAGAATGAATTTCAGTGCATGGGAGTAGGGGATTTCTGGGCATGGCTTTGCAGGCACAGCTTTTGCTAGGAATTATATACCTAAGCAAAAGTTAACCCATGATGGTCTTTTGGGTTTGGTTTTGTGTCTGATCTTTTGCTGATATTTTGGGGAAATAGTGTGCAAGTATTTTGCTCCTATATTATTCCTTCTGAGACTAGGGAGAGAATGATAATCAAGTCAATTCCATTAGTAAGGGATGTTGATGAGAGAAGTCATACAGAGGGGGTTGAGTGGGTGTATGCATCCTGCCAAGGAGCCACTTTGTGACCTTTTGGTTTCCACATGTGACCTTTTCAAGACAGCATGGCCTGATGACTCCCCGCAATGACTCCCTTTCTTTACTGTCTCTTGGCTGAGAGGTCCCAAAGCTGCTGCTGCTGAATGCCTTGGTGAGTGCCCTGTTGCACTTCCAGTCTAAGTACAATAACCAGTCTCAAAAAAAAAAAATTACTTTCATGTACTACTTTTTTTTTTTTGAGACTGGATCTCCTTATTGTGCTTTTGTAGGGGTGGGAAGGCAGGGAATGCATCTTTCATGGAATAGATGTTCAAGAATTTCTAATGAAATTATCAGACTGGAATAGGAATTTTGAAAAGACAAAAAAAAAAAGCCGCAAGTGTCTAGAGAAACTCAAAAAAAGTATAAATTTAGATATCTGGGTTATGTGACCCAAAAGATGGAAGAAAGAGTAGACTTTTCCTCAGTCCTCAAAAGCTCCCAAACCACTCCTAAATAGGAATTTTTTTTTTGTACAAGAAATGAAACATTTCCACTTGTCTTTGGAATCTAGAACACCAAAAACACACCAAGCAACAGTTTCCATTCATTCAGTGCCATTTTCTGCCATATTTATATAACTTTAAATGAAAAAGGACTAAACAAACAATCCATTAGAACAATAGGGGCTGGATGGATGTGATAAACAAGACAATAATCTGTTTACAAGAAACCTCTATGAAGCAAACACAAAGAATAAAAATGAAAGACTGGATAAAATTTACTATGCATAAGTCAGATGCAAAAAAGCATGAGTTTCAATCATATTCTCAGACCAAACCAAAGTAAACATTCACAGAACTAATAAAGAAATGCATTATGCTGGAAAGAAGCACAATGAACCAACATTTGTGTTAAACATATTTACCAGTGGCATCTAAATCCCAAAAGAAAAATTAACCAAACTGCAAAAAAAGACATAACTTGCAATGTTAGGAGACTAAAAAAAATTTTCTCCTTTCTGCATTGGGCAAATCTAATAGATACACACAGAGGAAAAACTGATCATCTGAACAAACTTGGAGATTTTAGAACTAAAGATTTATGGCATATTTTAGAAAGATTCTTTTAAATCCTAACCTTAAAAATCAAAACCAGCATTTTCATGTATACACATAAGACAAAAAAATTCTATAGAAAACAGTAAATCTCATTTTCATAGCATTTTCTTTTTATTCAGCCTATATAATAAAGTCTACACATTACTTTAAAAACCATCCTGGTTGTGTTTCCTCCTGAACTTGCTTTTATTCTCTTTTATACGTTAAAAAAAATGTTGCAATGGTTCTTTTCCCCCTGCCTCCCATAACCTTTACTTTTTCTCCTACAATTAAAAACAGAGAGGAGGAAAAGACTCTTGTAACAAATCAAACTAAAGTTGGTTTGGTACCATATACCATAGTCAAGCTTCTTTGGCAAAACTCTCCATTGTGTATTTATATTTTTTCTTTTCTATTTGAATTTTTCATTTTTTTACCAAGAGCTATAAATTATGGCATACATTCCTTCCTAGTTGTCTTTCAGATTTATTTACTCTTTTGAACTATTCTGAAATTTCTTGTTCTAGATATTTTTTTGGTATAATTTCATCAGATATTGGTTCACTTTCCTTTAGTGTGCAATATTTGTTTAGAATCTTATAATCCCTTGTTTTACGGTCTTCTGTTAATTTATCTGTTTATGTTCTAGGGTTTTATTGTATTTTTTTCTACTTGAAATCTTTAGTGTTTTACTTTTCTTTAAATAGTTATAATATTGACTTTCTATCTTTAATCTGTCAACTTGCATAGTGGAAGGTGAAATCTCATAGTTTTAATTATTTCTTTTACCACTAGTATTTTCAACCATGATTTCATTAAGTCATTTTTATTTTGTAACTTTTTTCAAAAAGTTATTTTATATCCTTTCATTACTTATCTAATAAGGAATAACTCAATGCATGCATATATATATATATTTATGTTGTAGAAATCAATTTTGTATCTGTGATATTTGATACAAATATTTTTTCTACTCTACTAATCACCCAGAATCCATCCTGGGAAGTCTAGAAATTGGAGGCCCCACCATTACAGGGGAATGATCCCATCTCCTTTGACTACCTAGAACCCTTCCCAGGTCTTTCTCCAGCTCCTTCTATAAGAGGGAGGTTGTCCATTCTATTCCTTTCTGTGAAATGGAGGACACGTAGGGCTTACCAGCTCCTTTTCCTCTCTAAATTCTCCCAGTCATCAGATCTAACAGTGTACCCTAGGCCTCGCCATCAGTCCTGCTATTGTACACATAGAGATTTACAGCCTTTCTGTCTGCCTTGAAGTTTAACTTGCTTCTCTATGTTTTGAATGATTAAATTATGAGCACTTTGAAAACTAAGGACTGACTCGCTTTTTCTATTTGACTCTCCAGTCTTTGGCACATATTTGTTTAAAAAACTTTTCTACTTTTTGGAGTCAGTTATATATTTTGTAATCTCTCTGTCCCTTATTGGGTGAAGGATTCTCTCCCAACCCCTAATTGTAAAAGAGCCTGGTCTGCTTCTCTTTGAATGTTTTGATTTTGTTGGTTTTTTCCTAGTGGAATGCCTTCTAGCTTGACATCTTTTTAGAGCATACTGTGGTGTATGGTACCAAACCAACTTTAGTTTTCTGACTGACTCTTGTCAGACAGGGAGTGCTTCACCAAGTAATAGGTTTATCTAACACGAGGTGAAGAGTTTTGATTGCCTCTATTCTGTTACATTGGTGGACTTTTCTATTTTTAGGTAATAAGAATAGAGATTGGCTTTGTAATTTCAGTGGTATAAGAAAATTCCACACAAGAAAACTCCTTTATATGCAGTTTGGCATATGATCTGTAATTTAGGAATGTAGAAAATTGTCTCGGACACTAAGAAGTTAAGAAATAATTCTTAAGGTCACCGGGAAGACTTGAACTCAGACCTTCCTCCAAAGTGAGCTCTCTGTTCACTATGCCATACTTCTCTATTATTTAATCAGTACTATATCATTTTGGTTACTATACTTCATAATGAAGTCTAATTTTGTCCCGCATCCTTGATTTCTACTTTTTATCATTCTTTAGTTTTCTAGGCCTTTTTAAAAAGTTCTAAATGAATTTTGATATTTTCTCTCCCTTTCAAAAGTATGCCGTTAGTGGTGGTTGTTCAGTTGTATCTGACTCTTCAGGATCTCATTTTGAGGTTTTCTTGGCAGAGATGCAGGAGTAATTTGCCATTTCCTTCTCCAGTTCATTTTACAGATGAGGAACTGAGACAAACAGGGTTAAGTGGCATTGTATCTCCTAGCTGCCCTTTGGCAATTGGACAAAAAACTAAATCTGTCTCTTTTCTGATTTTCTGAGGCCTCAAAGGCTGTCATTATGTCATTTGCAGGTTATGATCATTTTGTATATATTTTTGGCCAATATTTATATCTGTTCCCTCTCATTACTGTCACTGGTGTTTTTATAACTTTGTCAATAAACAATGGGGAAAGGGACTTTTAAAAATACTTATAATTTTCTTATCTCCTAATCAGATCAGTTAATGGTTTGTTTTTCCGTTCTATATGCCCCTCGTTTTCCATTTTCCCTATCCCTATCATTTCAATTAATTTGTTAGTTTATCATTTCTGGAGGGTTTTGGCTTCCTGGTTTATTTCCTCATTTTATTAGTTACATCTGTTTACTCCTCTGTTCACATCACAAACATTCTGATCCAAACTGTCATTGATTTTCATCCGCACCACTGCAACCACTGCGGAATGGCTCGCACGCCCTCCTCCAGTCTGCTGGCCACCACGCTGCCAAACGTCAGCCCGGGCCCAAAGCTCTCCGGTGTGGCCCCATCCTTAGAGTGAAAGGCCGGCTCCTGGGCTTGGGGTGACCTTTGCAACCCAAATTCCTCTTCGTGCCTGCACGCTGCGTTCCAAGCACAAGGCACGTGTCACGCTCTCATGTCCGGATGTACACCTTCTGACTTCCTCTCTTTCGGTGCTACCAAAGTAGTCAGAAAAACCAAGGCTTTCATTAGGAAGGGACAAGTCTCCTGGGAATGACACCCTGCTAGATGTAGGGGAACAAAGGGACTGAGGCAGCCGAGGAAAAGGAGGAGGTCCAGACAGGCACTACAGCGAGGGGCCCGTGCTCTGTAATGGACTGCCTAGTAAAGGACTTGGGCCTAAGGGGGTATCCCTTGGGACCCAAGAGATGCTGAACACCCGATGGGATTAGCCATGCCCTATTCAACTGCTTGAAGGGCTAGGTTAGGGCTAGTGAGACGAGAAAAGCGGACTTTCGCCCAGGACAAGGTCATTTATGTGTTCCTTTTCCTTGTTTGTACTTTGCTTTTTGTATGAGCATATTTGCTGTTTTCTTGGATAGAAGCAGCTCCTTTTGGAGGAAACTGTTGCATTTAGTAATTGTTTTTGTACTAAGTATCGACTCACTTGTTAGATACTTAACAAGTGCTTGTTTGCATGATTGTTGCATCACATTGAAACACAGAATTGAAAGAATTTAGCTGCTGGACTAAAACTTCGAGAACTAGTTGGAGCATAGGGCCTTTGGGTGTTCTATGGCTGTTGTTTATATATAAAGATTTCAAAATTAATTTCCTTTTAGGATTAGTTTTTAAAAAATACACATTTGAGTTCTAGTTTCCTTCCTCCTTCACCCACTCAAAAGACATGTAAAGTCATGCAGAAAAGTTTATATGACATTTCAAGATTTGTTGAACACTGTCTATATGTCATTTGATCCTCAGAACAACCTGTGCGACAAGTGCTAATAATTCTATTTATTTATTTGTAGTGCTTCCCATGGTTACATGATTCATGTCCCCCTCTCCCAAGCGGACAAGCACTTCCATTGGGTTATACGTGTATTATTGTTCAAGACCCATTTCCATGTTATTCATATTTGCAGTAGAGAGATCTTTTAATGCCCAAACACCTAATCCTATACCCAATTGAACCACATATTTTTTCTTCTGCATTTCTCCTCCCACAGTTCTTTCTCTGGATGTGGATTTCGTTCTTTCTCCTAAGTTCTTCTGGAATGTCCTGGGTCACTGCATTGCTGCTAGTAGAAAAGTCTATTACATTTGATTATGGTGTGTGTGTACACAGTCTCTGTGTACAGTGTTTTCCTGGTCCTGCTCCTCTCACTCTGCATCACTTCCTGGAGGTCTTTCCAATTCACATAGAATCCCTCCAGTTCACTTTTTCATTCAGCACCATAATATTCCATCACCATCTGATACCACAATTTATTCAGCCATTCCCTCATCGAGGAACACCCTCTCATTTTCCAATTGTTTTTCCACTATAAAAATTGTGGCTATGAATATTCTTGTACAAGTCTTTTTCCTTATTATCTCTTTGGGGGTACAAACCTAGCAGTGGTATGGCTGGATGAAAGGGCATGTAGCCCTTTGGATATAACTCCAAATTGCCTTCCAGAATGGTTGGATCAATTCGCAACTCCACCAGCAATGGATTAGCGTCCCCACTTTGCCACATCCCCTCCAACATTTATTATTTTCCTTTGCTGTCATACTAGCCAGTCAACCAGGTGTGAGGTGGTACCTCAAAGTTGTGTTGATTTGCATTTCTCTGATCTGAAGGGATTTAGAACGCTTTTTTATGTGATATTGATAGTTTTGATTTCTTCATCTGAAAACTGCCTATTCATATCCCTTGACCATTTATTAATTAGAGAATGGTTTGATGTTTTTTTTTTGCTTAGTTCATTACATATTTGGGAAATTAAACTTTTGTCAGTTTTATTATAAAACATTTTCCCACTTTGTTTTGTTCCTTCTAATTGTGGTTGCATTGGTTTTGTGTGTACAAAACCTGTCTAATTTACTATAATAAAAATCATTCACTTTATATTTTGTAATGTTCTCTGTCTCTTGCTTGGTCTTAAATTCCTTCCTTTCCCATAGATCTGACACATATACTATTCTATGTTCACCTAATTTATTTATGATTGCACTTTTTATATTTAAGTCATTTACCCATTTTGAATTTATTTTGGTATAGGGTATAAGATGTTGATCTAAACCTAATTTTTCCAATACTGTTTTCAAATTTTCCCAGAATCCCTATTTTTACAGATAGGAAACAGAGTCAGAGAAGTTAAGGGACTTGCCCAGAATTCCATAGCCACTAAGTTTCTGAAGTGGAAGTTGAAGTCTAACTGGTTCTTAAGCATAACACTAACTTTTATGCCCTACTGTCTCCTTTTCAAACTAATGAGACCTGGGGGGTGGGGTATGGTAGTGTCTCAGAAGTTCTAATAGAGCTGGATGAGACTTTAGAACTTACTGCCCTCACTTTACAGATAAGGAAATAGGCCCAAAGAATTCAAGTTCTGATTTGCTTGGCCAAATGGTAAATTTTAGTCAGAATTTCAGCCTAGGTTTTTGGATTCTAAATCTTTCCAGTTTTCTGCTGAAGTGCATTGCCTCCTTCAGCTTGATTCCACCCCAGTGAAGGCTTAGGTAAACTCCTTCCTTCAGGAATAGCCAGGAGACTGACCAACTAAATAGAAATGGATTTATTATGTTAATTATGTTTTGCCTTGCAAATTATTAATATAGCAGAGATTGTGCCTAGGAAGAATTGGAGACCATCCACATGGTATAATAAAGGTAAAGCTGAAACGGCCACCTGTTTCAAAATATCTCCCTGACACACTGTACACTGCTGGTCGAGTGTGAATTGATACAAAAATTCTGGAATGCAATTCGGAACTTTGCTCAAAGGGCTTTAAAAGAATGCCTGCCCTTTGATCCAGCAAAACCACTGCTGGGTTTGTACCCTAAAGAGATAATAATAAATGTTTGTACAAAACTATTCAGAGCCACATTTTTTTGTGGTGGCAAAAAATTGGAAAATGAGGAGGAATGGCTGAACAAATTGTGGAATGTAATGGTGATGGAATATACTGTGCTGTAAGGAATGACGAGCTGGAGGATTTCTGTATGAAGTAGAAGAAGCTCCAGAAACGGATGCAGAGAGAAATGAGCAGAACCAAGAGAACATTCTACACAGAAAGTGAAGCATTATGGAACAATCCAATGTAATGCGTTTTTCTACTACAAGATAATCCCAAGGGACTTAAGAGAAAGAATGCTATCCACATTAAGAGAAAGAACAATGGGAGTAAAAATACAGAAGAAAAACAAATGATATCATTTGTTTATATGGATATATGATTGGGGGTTTAGTTTTTGAAAGATTGCTCTGTTGCAAAAATGAATAGGTATATGTGATAACATTTGTATAACCCAGTGGAAGTGCTTATTGGATCTGGGAGAGGGGAGAGAAAGAAAATGAATTAAGTAAACATGGGAAAATATTTTAAAATTAAAATAAAAAAATGTCCCTGACCTATATAGAATCCTCACTATAAAGTGATGGTTAGATTGGATAGTTGCATTGTCTCCAGATAAAGTCAGAATAAACATTTGTTACTTTGGTGGGGCTTTGGGGACCCTTTTAGAACACTGGCAGCGAAATATTTTTATTTGTTAGTGGAAAAGCTTTGGCCTTAAGAACACAATAGATAGATACATTTTTGAAATACATAAAGAAACTCTAGAACCATTATTTCTTTTTTATTATTAAAAAAAAAAAAAAACCTTACCTTCCATCTTGGAGTCAATACTGTGTATTGGCTCCAAGGCAGAAGAGTGGTAAGGGCTAGGCCATGGGGGTCACGTGACTTGCCCAGAGTCACACAGCTGGGAAGTGTCTGAGGTCAAATTTGAACCTAGGACCTCCCGTCTCTAGGCCTGACTCTCAATCCACTGTGCTACCCAGCTGCCCCCTAGAACCATTATTTCTAAGAAAAGGTATTTAGAATTCCAAAAGACTTAGAAACAACTTTTGAAACTCAACTTATACATAAGTTCAGAACTGTATTTTACACATCTATAATGTTATGTTTCTATATACTCTCTGAAATATTTTACTATATCAATTATCTATTTTAGACTATAGTCTCTTGGAGGTAATGGACCTGGGATTGTGGCAATTTCACTCACCCAATAAAGCATCAAGCACAGAATAAAACATCTGAGTACATCGGTAAGTTTAGACAAATAATGGCTTTCCCTTCTATATAACAATAAGTTTAAAAAAACATATAATTATAGGTAGTTAGCCCTATCCTTCTGTAGGCTGAAGTCAATAAGCTATTCTCATTAAAATCATTATTTTTTCAGGAGATAATGTAAAAGAACCTTTGTAATCGTAGCTGAAAAGGATGGGAGAGAAAGGAAAACAACCTATATTGTAAGATACCCTAGAGCAGCATTGGTGAAGGTTTTCAAGTTCACATGCCCAAATTGCAACTTCAGGCTGCCTGTGAGCCCCTCTGCTTTACCCCAGAGAGCAGAGGGAGGAAGTGCTCACTTTGGGCAGCTGAATATGCAGAAAATGTCCTATTGTGCTGGCAAGAGGGGGAATGGAGCAGCTCCCCTGTGCTGGCTTAGTACGTGTGCCAATACTTCGCCAATGCTGCCCTAGAGAATAGCTGCAATGTTATGAAGAAGAAAAGCAGCTGAGACACCTGGATGTTCACAAGAGACAAAAATTCAAGGAAGAAGCCAATAGTAAAATGTCAGTATCCAAAGGCACTACAATATTAAACACAAACAAATAAGCTACAGGTCTTGGTGCAGAGAGGCTCATTTGATTTCATGGATATTACTCAGCATTGATAGGGTAAGCTCCGTGACTAGAATATGACTCTGGATGGATATACTTAATTCAAAAGACAAGTTTTTATTTTAAGGCATGCTTATGAAAGCAAGTTCAAGAACCTGTGAAAAAATATGGTGGAGAACTTTGGGTGAAGATCAATGACGTTAGAAATTGTGGCATTGCTGTCATAAAGATAGATTACAGTTCTGAATTCCAAAAAAGAAAATAAATTAGTTTTAAAAACAGATCACAAACCCAGCTTAGAAGTTGGATATTGCAAGGAGAAGAGACTTCAATTATCCAGATATATATACCAGAGTCCTCTCTTTTCCAAAAGCAGCCAATAATTTCTTGCTTTGCCTTGCCTTGCCTTGCCTTAAGGATATTTTCATCATTCCAAAGATGGAGAAACAAACATGAGGTAATTCTACATTCTACATCTGATTGTTTACTAATAAGGAAAAACTAATTGCTGGGATCATAATATTGGGAACCTTAGGGAAATGGTGCTTTATAAACAAGTTTGTGGTAGAAGAGATGAAAATCAGGAAAAGTACTTTGTATCCTGTATTTTGGGAGAGTAAACTTGAAAGAAGGGAGATTCTGTTGAGCAAGAAAAAGAAGTGTTGTTCCTATGGGTGCCAAGGGTACTTGTCGCCTAACTAGATACTTTTAATTCTATAAAGAAGGTAAAAGCAAGGTGAAAGTAAAAGAGAATAAATATCAAACTAAGTTGCAATACTCTAAAAATGCTGTCAGTAATGCTAAAGCTCAGAGTCAGTTCAGACTAGAAAGGAAAGGCAAGGACAAGAAAAATGGGTTTTAAAGCTGTGTTGAAAAGAGAAGGAATAGAAGAGCTAGAAGAAATGATAACTGATATTATTTCATTCTTAATCTATTTCTGTTTTCTCTTCCAAAGTGAATGACCTTTGGATTAGAAATCACAGAAGTCACTAATCAGAATTCTTATCCTTGGATACCAAGACGTCCAGTAGATGTGATAATAGAACCACTATTAGTAATTTTTTCTTTTTTATTCTAGATGTAGTCATCAGCTGCCAAAGATTTCAGTATACAAAGAACAGAAAAAGGAATGTATATAAAACCATGAACTAAAACTATGTGATTTTTTAAATCTATATTAAATATAATGGTAATAAGAATTAATTAAATATTCAATAATAAAAATATTAAATAAATTTATATAAAAATTTAAAAATAAAATGAAATAATACATTTAAATAAATAGTAGTAAGAAAATCTCCCATTTTTGTACCTCCTTCTGAACTACCAGCATTCCAGAGGATCATAAATGTCAAGCATGAAAGGAGGACCCTAGACCCCAGGTTATATTATTCCACCTCATCTTTTTAATAGATGAAGATACTGAGGCCCAAGGATCTTAGGTCACTTGTGTAAGGTCACATAGTAAATATCAGAGGAGACATGTGATCCACTAAGGCCAGAACCAGTTTGCTTTCCATTGTGCTATGATACCACCTATTTGATATGCCTTTATCTCCGAGCCCCATCTTTTTTCAACTCTGCCAGTCAGATGAGTATGAGATGGAACCTTGGTATTGTTCAATTTTAATTTTTCTTATTACTAATGATCTTGTGTGGTCTTTCACATAGTTGATGATAGCTTGCATTTCTTCATTTAAAAATATCTTTTTGTATCTCCTGACCACGTCTATATTTGTATCACAGATATCTTAGATGCCAAACCCTTTTAAAAGTAGATTGCTGCAACGGCTTTTCCCCCTGTAAGTTAACAGCCTTCTAATATAACTTGCCTCACTTTTTGAAAACGCTGTCTTTTAACCACTATTTGGGAATAGGACATATTCTTTTAAATCTGTAATAATTTCCATTACATGTTGGATATATTACCTAATTTCGAATTGCAGGAATGCAAATAAGCCAAAAAGAAGTGGGTTTATTGAGAAAGGGCCAGTTTCACAATAAAGCTGGACTCTGGTCAAGACCAAAGACAGAGAACCTTCTGAGATGGCCTACTTTATACCCAAAGAATATCGCAATTTTTATAGTAGTTTAAAACTAATCTAAGACAATTTATATACTTTGACAAAAATAGAAAGATGCAGAAGTAGTAGAGTTCATTGGTTGAAGCAGCTAGGAAATACTTCTATGGTAGACAAAGTCACTTGATGGACATGGGAGAGTGGGGGGTCCTAAACCCAACTTTCTAAGACCATCATGTGATTAGGATGATGTATACCAGAGTGGAGGAGAGGTACTGAGAAAAGACAATCATGTGGTGCAAGGGGAAGCTAGTATCATATTCATTAAATGCTGAAAAACAACTTGATGAAAACTTGTTTACTTGAATCTAACTTTAAAACTTAAACTAAAACAATCAGAAAAACACTACTAAAATCACAAGGAGTGTTATAATATTGATTTGTTATTTAACTATTGTGGGTTTTTAAATTAATAACTTATATTTTATAATGCTTTATTAATAATAACTGAAGCAAAAGAACTGCCTGAACTCATCCTCTTGCTGGTCAAAGAGAGAAAGAGGGAGGAGTTACAGCCACTTAAATACACACAAAATCACACAAAACATGGGGATGTAGGAAAAGGGAATTTTGGGAAATACTAAGGGACTTCTGGGGGATGAAGTCCAAAGGTTCAAAATCTCCATTTATACACTATCCTAAAATTATAATTGTGGTTAACCAAAAACTACTGCTAACGTTACTAATCTCTTAATCATCACAAAAAAAGGGGTAGGGGATTTCTTACTCACAGATAACCATTATCAGAGAAATTGACTATATTTTTTTTCCTATTAAATGTGACAATTCTGATAAGTTTTTCAATTTTAGTTCACCAAAATTGTTCATCTTATCTCCTAAAATCACTTGTATCCTTTGTCTGGTCAATAACTTCTATCTATAATTTTGAATGGTACTTTCCTTCCTTGTTCTTTTAATGTTTTTTAATCCTTTTTTTTTCCAAGAAATTTAAATTACATATCCATTTGGGTTTCCTTGAGGTATACAGTGTGAAATGCTTATATAACTTAAATTTCTGCCCTACTGTTTTTTCACATTTCCAGAAGGTTTTATAACTTTTTTTCAAATACTTATCCTATTAACTATATAGATTTTTCAGGTGTTCATTTGCTTTCTGGATCTTTTATGCCTCATCTGTTTGATCAGATTACTTTTTTAAACCAGTGCCAAATGGTTTTGATGATATTGCTTTTTAATAATTATAATACATTTAAGTAGTTTAAAATCTGGTATTGCTAAGTTACATTCTTTCCCACATTTTTCCTTTTCCTTTTTACTTGACATTCTTGATCTTTTATTACCACAGATAAAGGGAGCTTTTTTTTTTTAATTCTACAAATCACTATATGAGAGTTTTAATGTTATCATGTATCCAAAAATGTCATTTTTAGTGTATTGGCATAACTGACTCATAATCAGTTCTGTTATCTCTTATATCTCCAGGTCTGTTTTTGTTTCTATAAAAAGTGCTTTGTTGTGTTCAAATAAGACGTGCCTATGTCTTGTCAGATCTTCTTTTCCTCTCCATATTCTTATACTTTTCTGATGTATCTGGTTTTGATTAGTAGAACCCACCCTGCCACCACACACACACACTTCTTCCTTAATGTGTTCCTTTTTCTTCTCTCCCTTTTCTTTAATCTTTTGAAACAAAATTGCATTAAACTATAGCCAGACCCCAAGTTTCTCTTTCCTTTTGTAACAGTTAAAATTAGTTTCTCTACTAAAAGTATTACATTTTATGGGGTTTATTAAAGATTATTAGAATTAAGAAATGAAGAAAATACAAAATAAGAGAGCATGTGCCTAGGCACAGAGCCCATTCACAGCCACTTACATCTTGCCTGCGTGTGCTTAGAAGCGGTAGCAGAGAAAGAGAGACCAAGTAGGCGGTACAGTCAGTTTAAATACAATTTTTGTTCTCGGCCCAGGTGGGAATTCAGGTGATATTATAGGGAATTCTGGGTACTGCCAAGGACTTCTGGGGATTGAAATCTCTGGGGTTCAAATCTCCATTTTTACACTTTTTGATCCTTCAAAACATTGGAGTACTGAATAAGCAAAGTTCTTGTGTACCTTTTTAGAATGTACGTAGTGGCCATCCTTTAGCTACTTTCAATTGTCAATTATTTATCTTTCTTTATTTCTCTTGTTTGCTGTGGTTTCATTTAAGAGGTTCTATAAAGATCCCATCTTCTTATCAGGAATGCTGAAAACTAGAAACCTGAGCTATTGACTCCCAAGGTCATCATTCTCTCTATTGGGCCTTGCTACTTTTGTAAACTTTTCTTCTGTACTGGCCAATGTAAGCATCGTGGTCGTTTTTATTGAGAGCATAAGATTGAAAGACCTGGGAAAGCAGTGAGAAAATGCATAGTTTAGCTTCATGTAGGTCCAGCATTCTACAGTCGTGTGTGTTGGAAAGAATGATTGCTTTGGTAGGTTTGAATTCCAACTGGAGAGCGTGTCTTTTGTGACCTTAGTCTAGACTGTTTTTCTTTGTTGACTTCAGTCTTTATCCGAAGTGAGAGGGTTGAATTAAATGACTAATTCATTAAATCTTCCTCGATAGGCATTTAAATCGTCCTCTAGACTTAGTGTAAGACCCTGAGGGCTCAGACTTTTGATATCATTTACCAGTTGCTTGAGTGTAAAATGACCATGGAAAGCTCCAGGCACTCTTGGATACTTTCCTTTCCCTTTGCTGACCCATATCAGGGTGAATAGACTTCTCCTAACGATGATGAGGTAAATCTCCTTTACTTGACCATTTGAATGGCAAAGTGCAGTTGCCCCATTTCATTCCAATATTGAGTACAAACTCCAGAATGACTTTCATGAATCCAGCCCAGAATTGCTGGGGATGTAATAGATTATTATCGAGTAGTAAGTAACGAGCATGAAGAATGTAGAGAAACGGAGGGGAATTGGCATGAACCGGATTAGAATGAGAAATCCTTTTGGCAGAATAAATACACCATCTTGCAGCGGAATGTGTAAGATCACTAAAAGAAGACCAGCGCTCAAGTAGCCGACCAACCCCTAATAGCATCAGGCCACACACGATGAGACAAACCTCTTTTTTTCAGCAGGGAGGTAAGAGCCCATGAGGGCGACATACGGCGTGTGTCGTTGGCCATTGTCACTGTACTCAACGGTGTATCTTATAGGAGGGTTCATAGTGAGCTAAGAGAGGGCTATCCTGGGAACGACAATGAAAAAAGATGTCATCGATTTAATTTACTTCTGAAAAATGTCTAAAAGATGAAGTACTTTTCTGTTATTGGGGATCGGCGATGTAAATTTTAATATGAATAATGGAAGATTCATCTATAGGAATAATTCAAAGAGGCTTAGAAAAGCGTGTTGGGGGGGTGCAGATTAAGTCCAGTTCCTCTCTTACAGGGGAAAGAAAGAAAGAAACAAGTTCCTCGTACAAGTACAAGTCATCTGCAAGTGCTTTTATCAAGTATCATTTGATCCTTGATAACACTATAAGGCACGTGTTTTTATCTCCACATTGCAGTTAGAGAAGCAGGCCGACGGGTTAAAGAACTTGCTCAGGGTCAGCATGGCAGCATTCTCTGCTATACCACCTCGTTACCTCTGGGCAGCTCCTATTAAGGAAGGGAACATTGTTGGTTTCCCTCACCACGGGTAAAATTTTTAAATGAAAGGAATTCACTTATTTCCCAAATGTCATCTAATCAGGTCTAACCTGAGTATCACTGCCATCGCTTTTCCTGAAACTATTATAAATTATTATTTCTATTCTTGTTTCTTAGGTAAAAGACTCGTCTCAGGGAAATCTTGATTTTGTGCTTTTGAACTTGAATCAACAATGAAGACCTGATATCTGGGAACAAAAGAACAACTTGGCTGCTGACTTTCTTATCAGAATTTTGAGTGATTGTGTGAGCAGAAACAAGCTGCAAGGGACTTTGGTGTCACCCAGCTATTGGAAGAATGCACTACCCTGCGACTATTTACTTAACTACTATTCACATGTAGATCATTTAGTTTTTCTGACCATGTCTGTCTCTGAAATAGTAAGTAGCATTCCTAGATTCTTTGTTGGGACTGAAGAGGGAGACGGAGATGAGTTGGATTCCACCAAATCTGGAAGTTTTGAGCACTTCTATGAACATGGGGATGAAGAAGAAGATGAAGATGATTCTGTAAGTTTCTGTGAATTTTTTGGGAAGGAAAAAAAACCCCTGAAATAGAATCAAGTGTTTCCTAGAAAACTATCTATACTTTCCATTTTGCCCTGCTGTTCTGAAATCGTTAATATTCTCCAGATAAGGATTTTGGGCAAAGAACTAGCTTAAACTCAGCATTTGTCTTTTGTATCTTTCTCAGTTGGGGAAATGATTGAGTATTTTGTTCTTAAAATAAACTTGCTTTTCTCAATGAAAGTAAATCATCTAGTGACTTGATAACCTTCTGCCCTTAGTCACTAGAATTGGAAAGCAAGATTTACTTTATATTATATTTGTAATAGAGGGGAGGACCAAGCCGTTCCAAGAAAATGGTGGCTCTTTAAATTTTCATGTTGGAATAATGAGCACCTACCACGTATGTGAAAGACACTATGGTAGGCTCCAAGAATACCAAAGCAAAAATGAAATAGACTGTACTTTCAAGGAGAGCTTCCCTCCATCCTACAGAAACAAGCAGGTGGATAGACAAATCATTATGAGATATAAACACAGTAATGGGAAGGAAGGAATTCACTAACAGTGGAGGAAAGCATCCTTATGATGGTGCCTAAACTGAGTCTTAAGGAAAAGGTTAGGAGTGGGGGAGAAGGATGTCTGCTTTAATGCATGAACAAACAGCTCGTGCTAAGGAATGTCTCCTCTAGAGAACAGTTAATGAATATCTTGGAGCCATCTTTAGTTTTCCATTTTCAGAATAAAATACTTAGCACATTTGCTCCAAATATTCAAACCAGTTCTGTTGAATAATCTTTCATAAACTGAATATCCATAACCTGTTGAGTTTTGTTATATGGCCTAAGGACACCAATTTATATCTAATTTTTATTTTTTTAATACAACTTTACCAGCAAGAGAGATGCAGAAATATGATTGCAAAAACAGGACACAAATTAATGTTGAGAATACACTTTTAAAGAAAAGTATGTAAATGTGAAATTTTTCTTAGAGGATTCTTCCTTAGTTATAGCATCTTTCTTAAATGGAGATCTTGGGAAAACAGCTTTAGTTATCAAAACCACCATTGACTTAAAAGTGGTGAGTTGAATTAAGATTTACCCCTAGTAAATAATTCATTGTTGTTTAGTTTCAGTTCTGTCCAGCTCCTTGTGACCCCATTTGGGGGAAGGGGGGCAGTGATACTGGAGTGGGCTGCTCTTTTCTCCTCCACTCATTTTATAGATGAGGAAACAGAGGCAAACATGATTAAGTGAATTGCCCAGGATCACACAGTAAGTATCCAAGTGTGGTTAGATTTGAACTCAGGAAGATGAGTCTTCTGACCCCAGGCCTGGCACTCTATCTGCTACACTACTTAGCTGCCCCAAATAAGAATTCAGGGTAGAAGAACGAGTGAGACAGCAGATACAGAAGATTTAATTGGCCTAGGAAGGTTGTTTGTACAGTCTGGAGTTCACTTAGCAAAAAAATACAATAAATATGGAGTCAGATGATCCGGGTTCAAACCCTTCCTGCTCTGCTACTGTTAGCCAGTCACTTTACCTTTTTGCTTCTCCCTCTCCCCTTTTTTCATCTCATCTGTAACATGAGGAGATTGGACTGTAGCCCTCCAAGTTCTTCTATGATTCTAATAGCATCTTAGCTTTATTCTTGAAACTCAATCTGTTTTGGTATAGGAGGAAGTAACTCAAAAATGTGGATGGTCTTAATTGTAGCAATAAGCAAGTGTTATTTCATTCTACATTTTTAATATTTAGATTTTAAACCAGGATTGTTGTATGAAATTTGTTAGGCCTAAATTGAAATTTTGCCTTTGATATGTCAGAAAACCTAAAAAAGAGAATAGACAAGACCAAAACCAGAACTAAACTATTGTTAAAAAGAAAAATATTAGATACAATTAATTTAATGGGAATGTTCCTTCCCTGTTTTGCAGTGAAGAGCACCGCCTTAAATTCCTGAATTTTAGAGGTATTCTGTGGTTTCCGTGACTAAATATGTAATTATCTTTAAAATATTATTTCTTACAGTCTTAACAAAAGATTTACTTTCAAATGGTGAGCAAATCAATTAATTTTTCAGACTTTGCCTGCCAACGATTTGCTCTTTAGCTATGCAAGTAGAAACCAACTCATACCATAGGCTTCATGCTTAAGAGACAGCTAAGTGGTCCACAGCTGTGCCTGGAATCAGGAAGATCTGACTTCAAATCTAGCCTCTGACACAGGATGAGTGATCCTGGATAAGTCATTTAATCTTGTTTGTCTTAGTTTCCTCATCTATCAAATGTGTTGGAAATGGCAAACTACTTCCAGTGTCTTTGGATCCAATAAGTCAGTTTCTTTGTGGCCATTAGAAATTAAGGGGTCCAGTAAGGCAATCGACATTATCCCACTCTTACATCTTTTCTAGTTTTTTTTTTTGGGGGGGGGTAGGGTACAAGGAAACGGGAGATAGGATAAATACTGGCATTAGAGAAGGAGATCAGTATTTTTTAAGTTTTAGATAGGATTTTTTTTTAAATCAATGCTCTTGACAGTAAAATACTTAATGTTGACTTTTTAAAAAATGTACCATACTAATACAGATGTACTTTGAAAAGCAAAATCATCATGTTAGACCAGAATGTTGATTTTGTAAAATGCCTCCCATTGATTAATGTATAATTTGTCATTTCTGTCAGTGTAAATTGGGATTTTCATTTCTTTTTGTATCCATGTTTAGCCACCAGAAAGGCAGATTGTGGTCGGAATCTGTTCCATGGCAAAAAAATCCAGATCAAAACCAATGAAGGAAATTCTTGAGCGTGTCTCCTTGTTTAAATATATCACAGTAGTAATATTTGAAGAGGACGTGATTTTAAATGAACCCGTAGAAAACTGGCCACTGTGTGATTGTCTCATTTCTTTCCATTCTAAAGGTAATCCTTTTTACGTTGTTTGAGCTGCCTGTATTTCTTAATATTCCAGTCTGATGTAATATTGAGGGAGAATCGAAGCCTTCACTCTGAATGTTGTTAATAGCTTGATTGAACACTTCGAGGTGTCCCCTTAGCCCCCGTGCCGCCATTACTCCTCTTGACCCTGGAGCTAGCCAACTTCTAGTGTGGAAACCGTTTCTATCTTGTACTCAGCTCGCGTAGTTAAAAATGTGGTCACCAGAAGTTGATCCTAAAGCAGAATCTCTCCAAAATACATTCTATTTTGCCATTAGCGTAAGATCATGGGATCATGGATTTAGAACTGAACGGAACCCTGTCGATCCTCAAGCCCCACCCACAGATGAGGAAACTGAGACCCAAAGAGGCTAAATTCCTATCCAAATGGCAAACTTTGAGACTTCTATCTTAGCTATATTTACTTCCCAACCACTTTTCTGTATTATTTTCCTTGAATGAGCAGCAGTGATGAAAATGCTATTTAGGCCCCTGAAAGTCCTCAATTTCCTATAGGTTCTTTCTGACAGCATCATTCATCCATTATGCCAAGTCTTTTTTCTCTGTTACAACTTGTACACACGTACCTTGAAGGCAGTAGCAATGTCCTCAGCTCTGTACTAGGCACTAGAGGTACAAAGACAAAGGTGAAGGAGTCCCTGCCCTTCCGCAGTTGAAACAAATAACTCATTCTGAAAGTAAATATAAAATATCTATCAAGTAATTCCTGGAGATAGTATACTGGCTATTGATGTGTAGATTCATAGGCTAATTCAAAACTTTTCAGAAGTTTCTTTTTAAGATATAATTTTATTATTTCATCCTTTTTCATCTTATAAATTTGACTAAGTTCTCTCTATATTTTAGATATAAATCTTCTATCCAAGAAATTTGTCTATAAAGTTTTCCCAGTTTTTTTTGCTTTCCTCACTAGCTACATGAAATTTTATTTGTAGACAACACTTTTAATTTAATGTAAACAAAATTATCCATTTTATATCTCACGTTATTTCTTTTTTAAATTAAGTAATTAATTAATTTGTTATATTGAAATTTCCAGGTAACTGTCTCCTTCCACTGTGTGCACTAGAGAAGGCATCATTTGACAAAAAAGTAATATGTATATAGAAAGCTTACTTATTTCTTTTTATTATTTCTTTCTCTGGAGGTGGACATGTACAAGTCATTTTTCAAACAATATTTCTGTTGCTGTATATAATATTCTGTTAGTTCTGCTTGTTTTACTCTTCAAATAACCTGCTAGACTCTTCTTATATAGCATGGTGGTATCCCATCATGATCATGTGCCACAGCTTGTTTAGACATTCCCCAGTTGATTGGCATTCCTTCAATTTTCAGTTCTTTATCACCACAAAGAGAGCAACTATGAATATTTTAGAACATAAAGGTTCTTTTCCTTTTTCCCAATCACTTTAGGAAACACACCTAATAGTAATAGGACAAATGGAATGTCCAGTTTTATAACTCTTTGGGTATAAGTCTAGATTACTCACCAGAATGGTTGGATCAGTTCACAGTTCCACCAGAAGTATATTAAGAGTCCCCATTTTTTCTACATTTCCTTCAACATTTATCATTTTGCTCTTTTAGTATTTATTTATTTCTTATTTATTCATAAATTCCTTTTTTATCCATAAATCTGATAGGTTATCTGTTTCCTGTTCTTTTGATTTGCTTATGATTTCTCCTTTATATTTGGTCACGTATCCATTTTGATCTTATCTTGGTAAATGGTATCAGATACTGGTTTGCCAAACTGCTTTCCAATTTTCCCAACAATTTTTGCTTGTGAAGACCTTTTATGTATTACTGATAGAGACTTGTTAACTATGTCTGCCATTTCTTTCAGTACTGAAAGATATAGGTCACTTGAATTCAAGGCAGTTGGGTACTCCGTGCATATCTTGGGTATCAGTTCACTTCCTATTAGTTAGTGGTTTTGTTCTGTGATATCCAGTGTGAAATTCCTTTTGAGTGGCTCTGTCTTCTTTATTGTTAGTTTTCATCTTATTCTCTCCAAGTAAAGATTCTCTCCTTTTTTTTCTTTCAACATAGCTAATCACTTTTTGTTGATTGTCCTTTGTTTACATTGCCAGATTCAAGCCCATTTTGAGATTTAGCATTTGTGAATCTATTTAAAACTGTGCCACATTTTTGGAGTCAGTTTCTTACCTAATCTTGCTTCCATTCTATACATTTCATTTTTTAAATACTCTTAAGTTTGTAGGTGAGTCTCCTGTGCCTACATATTGGTCTCGAGAAAGAATTTTTATTTCGTTCCTTTGTGTGTGTTCTCACTGTGATCTTTCTCAAACATCCCTCCTCACTCCTGGTTGGACTTTCCCTCAAATGTCTTACTCCACAGGATCCTGTGTGACTTTCCTCAAAACCTTTGCAAATCTTTTTTCCGTAAACATAGAGCACATGTCAGATTCTGATAAAAAAGTCTTTTCTTCTCTGTCACAAACTCTAGGCAGCCATTGTTATTTTCCTCTAGGGTCCTATCACTTCCACCCTAGCAACCAGTTTCTCCTTGTTAGTGAGAATCGGATCCAGAAGATAATTTCCCCTTACTTTTTTTTAAACCCTTACCTTCTATCTTAGAATCAATACTGTGTATTGGTTCAAAGGCAGAAGAGCAGTATGGGCCAGGCAATAGGGGTTAAGTGACTTGCCCAGGGTCACACAGCTAGGAGGTGCCTGAGGCCAGATTTGAACCCTGGACCTCCTGTCCCTAGGCCTGGCTCTCCATCCACTGAGCCACCCAGCTGCCCCTTACCCTTACTTTTTACTTTTGGTCAGATAACAAATATTAACTACTTGTTCTATGTGAAATACTGTGCTATAAATACAAAGTTAAGATACATGCCAAGGAGCTCCCTTTTGAGAAGAGGAACTTACAGTGTCTTTGAGCCACTTGTAACTTATGTTCTCTGTCTTGTCATCTTTTAGGGGTTGCTTATAACACCAGACACTAGGGGAAGAATTTTAGATCGTTCTGATTTTTGTACCATATTTCTGATTTTCACATGCATGTGTTTTTCATCCTCGATCTATTGGTGTATAGTCCTAAGGGAACATGGCATTTTATTTAATTAAGTGCCTGCTGTGTGCCAGGTACAGTTATGTGTTTTACAAATATTATCACATTAGGTTTTCACAACAATTCTATGAGGTACGTACTATTATTATCTCCATTTTATACTTGAGACGGAGGCAGACAAAAGGTAAACAATTTGTCCAACACATAGTTAATAAATGTCTGAGTCTGGATTTGAACTCAGGTGTCCCCAAGCACTTTATCCACTGTGCTGCTTAGCTGCCCGTACTGTGTCTTAATCTATTTCTATATATTTGAAATTCCCTCTATTCTATATTTGTGTGTTTGTATAAATATATATATGTGTGTACACATTTATACAAATATGTGTAGACATATATACACACATGATTTTTTTTTATCCTTAGTTATATTTGCTGGATAAAAGACAAGATTTTGTTGAAACATAAAAATTTTAACCTTAAACTTTTTAGGCTTCAAAACTATAATCATTAGAACTGTTTACATATGTTTTTAACCATAAATTAAGGATCATGTATAAGATTTCATATGCCTTTGTCTTTTCCAAGTAGCATTTTATATTTATTAATATCAGTTATAATTTCATTTGTTAATACCATGTTCTTTAAAAATCTCAGGATTTCCACTGGACAAAGCAGTTGCCTATGCAAAACTCAGGAACCCATTTGTGGTCAATGACTTGAATATTCAGTATCGCATACAAGACAGGTAAGTCATATAATTAAGTAATTTTTGTGCAGTTAAAAATACTGATAAAGTTTAGTCTTCTTTAAGTGAATAATAAATATCAAAGCATGGGCTATAGAGAAAATTCAGGAGTATCCAGCGTGGTTCTACAAGTGGAGAGAGCAGTAGCTAGAAGCTTAGACTTGTTCTAAAAGTTGCTAAGTAAGGCACAATTCTGGACAGCAGAAGTGAGAAGAAAGAAGCTGGTATGGAAAGACTGATTTGGAGCCTTGGCATATGGCAGTTAGCAAGTGACTAATAAAGGGGGAGTTGGAAAGAATTCAGTAGATAAACAGTACTGAGTTTGAAGTCAAATCCTGTGTTCAGGTCCTCGCTTTGGTACCTATTAACTTTAAAAGCAAGTCACTTAACGTCTGACATTTAGTTCCCTTATCTGTAGAACAAGAGGGTTCAAATACGTCATTACTGATGTGTCAGCAGTTATTACATTCAAATAGCAACCCTGAGGGAAACAACACTGGCACGTGAGCTGAAGCATGTTCTTCTGAAGTGGTTGCCATGATGAAGAATACCGTGAAACTGGTATAGGCTTTGCAATCCTATATGATCTAGTTGACAAGCTTGTATGCCTCTCTAAAGGAACAAATGACAGACTTGTGACCATGTGATTGCCACGTGCAGGAAAGTGCCACAGGAAAATTTTAGGAAGATCTGGAGGCTCTCATCCATATGTGCCCAAAAAAGGGCAGGCTGGTCATTCTGGGAAATTTTAATGCCAGAGTAAGCACAAACTATCAGTATGACCAGATGTCCTTGGGAAGAACGGAGTTGTAAATAGGAACAGCAACCGAGACACTTGTGACACTCTCCATGAAAACCGGTGTGTCTCATGACCTCATCACCCACACCCTCTTCCATGTACTTGATTGCAGTAAAACCTTGTGGATGTGTCAGGCAATGTCATTGTAAGGAGAAGAGCCAGAATGTACAAATGGTGAAGTCGAAGTGTTGCGTATAGAGCTGGACCGATCATTGGTTTATCCTCTCCATCGTAAACAGTCACATTCAGTAAGAGTGGCAACCTCAAGGCAAAAAGACGACTAGACTTCATGTCAAGTGGCTCGGCTGTTTCTCAGAGCAGAACCCATTTGTGGCTAATTTGGAAGGAAAGCTGGGCTACACTCAGTTGACAACAGTAGAGCAGAAAAGGAGTAAGGCAACTTTTGTTGATATTGTGTATAATGCCTTATTTTCTTCTCTGGACCAAAATACTCTCAAGCATAAGGATTGGTTTGATGAAAATGATGAGGAAATTCAGAAGCTACTAAATAAAAAGTGCGAACCCTACAGGTTTTGCCAGCAGGATTGTTCGCCCATATCTTAGAAGGCAGCACTTAACTCCATCAAAAATAAAGTGCAAATGAAGCTGAGAGAGATGCAGGATTCTTTTGGCGAAAAGGCAGATGAAATGCAGTTTTATGCTGGTAGTAACGATTCAAAGAGCTTTTATGATTCCCTGAAGGCTTTTTGTAGGCCAAAGACCCGTGGTGTAGCTCAGCTACTTGGCATGATAGAACCACATCAGTCAGTAATAAGAACATGTTTCTGGAGAGATGGGCTGAACACTTCCATCATATGCTCAGAATTCATCAGTCAGTGTTGAAGCCATTGACTTGTGTACTTCAGGTTGAAATCAGTCCCTTTTTAGGCAGACTTCCGATTCAACAAGCAATTTGAATGCCATTAGACTCCTCTTGTGTGGTAGAGTGCCTGGTGCTGAAAGCATTCTAGCAGAGATTTACAAGGCAGAGTGGACAATACTCACTCGCACAAAAGATGCCTGAAACCTTCTGGGTTGTGTGAGGAGGTTATCCCCCAAAAGATCAGGGATGGCTTGGTTGTCTGCCTCTGTAAAAGAGAAGGAAACAGGTTGCCTTTTGATGGTTTATTCCGTTTCTTTTTCTGTGATGGGGTTGTGTTTTGTAAGTATTCATCTATTGCATATAGATTGTCAGATTTATTGGCATATAGTTGGGTAAAATAGCTTCCAATAATTGCATTAATTTCTTCATTGCTTGTGATTTTGCCTTTTTCATTTTTGATACTGGTAATTTGGTTTTATTTCTTTTTATCAAGTTAACCAGTGGTTTGTCTAGTTGTTTTTTTTTTTCATGAATCTACCTCCTTTGTCTTATTAGTTCAGTGGTTTTCTGATTTTCAATTTTATCAATCTCTCTCCCTTGTTCAGGATTTCTAATTTGGTGTTTGAGGGGTTTTAATTTGTTCTTTAGTTTCCAATTAAGTTTTAGTCTTTCTATTGCCCTTTATTGAATGTAATTTTTATTGCGTTACAGTCTGAAAAGTATGCATTTAATATTTCTCCTTTTGTACATTTGGTTATGAGGTTTTTATTCCCTCTTATGTGGTTAATTTTAGTGAAGGTACCGGGTACTACTTAAAAAAAGGTGTATTCCTTTCTATTCTCTTTCAGAGAAAATAGGTTGTCCTGGCAATCATAGGTAGAGTCTCTCCCACTGTCGTTTCTGGCAAGGTAATTGGCAGTGTGCACCTTAATATTGGTTATCTTTTTATTTGGAAGATAATGCGAGTCAGTAGTAGCTTCAGAAAGGGCCAAGGAACAGTTGATAGGGATTTGCTACCTGATAACTCCAGGAGAAATTCCAGGAGCAGCACAGAGTCTAAATACAGTGTTCATCAATCTGATTGAGGCCTTTTGTAATGTGATATGGAAATCACATTAAAAGACTGATATATATTAATTTAAGGTCACCAAGGAATTCAGGTATGTAATTCCTAAATGAAAACTCAAGTCAGCAGTCAAACTTTTATGGAGTTTTTAATTACTAACAGGAGGAAGAAAGGTGAGAGAGAGAGAGATGCGGGGGGGGGGGGGGGGGACAGACACAGACACAGACACAGACACAGACACACCCCAATGTTTTGCTGGGCACATTGACAAAAACCAATTAGGGGGCAGTCCCCTTTGGCAGAAGACTGTACATTCAAAATAAATTAAATCAACCTTCAGTTCAAGCAACCACACCCCAAGGTTCATAATGTAGGTTTTCTGGCATCTTTCTGCAACAGTTCATTCTCTGGATTTAGGAGTTAGCAAGCTTCTTCCTTGAAGATGTTTCTCAAAAAAAAATTTTTTTCAAAATCTTGGAGTTTTATTAAAATACAATCCCCCCTGAAGTGGGTGTTAAAAAAATCCAGTTCAGCTCAGGATGCATTGTTGAGTTATGGGGGTATATGAGTCAGTTATTAAAAGAATTCAAAAACAATAAAAACAAAACAAACAAAATATATATAAAGGGAAAAAATATGGAAGAAAGTTAAACTTTTGGGAGAAAGGGAAGAAAAAATTCAAAATCAGAATCAAAATAACAAAATCTATGTATAAAATGTTGAGTAAACAAGAATAACTTCATAATGGGCCCTTGTAAAGGTCCAATTTAAAGTAATTTCTATCCCACAAGTCTGAAGGACAGAATGCAGTAATATTTTACTCACCCATTTGCAGCCAAGACTACAGGAAGTTCTCATCTTATAAGAGGGAAAAGAACTAGAAGCAGAGGGGTATTTAAGCCCTATTCCCTTCTGCTTAGGCTGGGCCAAAGGCCCAAGGCCTTGGATAGCCGAGGCAAAGAAAAGAGCTCAGTCCCTATCACTCACGTGACCAAAATGGAGAAACAGTCTCAGGGCCTCCACTCCAAGCACCAGGCTCCAACCACCACACTCTCCCTCCACACCATAAGTCCCAGCCTCCTCAGCTCTCCTCTACCTCACTTCCTGTGTCTCACCTGAGCACATGGTGGCTCTAGCTTAACCCAGGACCACCCAGAGGTCTGTCCCCTTTGCACATGTCTGTTGAAGGTCATATTCTCAAATAATTAAATCTTGAGCTTTGCTCCAGCCCTTCCTAAATCCTGTTACCCTGAGTAGGGTGGAGATTGTAGTTTCCAAGACCTGATTCTGTCATTCCAAGTATCTCCATTGTTATTGATCAGGAAATAGCCAAATCCCATCCTCTAAAGAATGGTTTGAACAGGGTTGAGTAGTTTTGAAATTCACAATAATGAGGACATGTAGGAGAGATCATGGGGAAATTGAGTGCCTGGAGAAGTTTATTAGTATTATATGCCAGCTCCGTGGCTACAAGTTCGAAGAGTAAATGGACAGTGTTCTCGTGCTTGCCCAGTTACTAGTGGAGTGAGGCAGGACTACATGTTTCTTCCCATGCTTTATAGCAGGATGTTTTCACAAATGTTGGATACCTTGAATGTGAACAAAAGCCACCTCAAGGTCAGCTACTATACCGACAATGATTATTTAACTTGAAACGGCTACAAGCCAAGACTAATGTAAAGGGAAATTTTGATACACGACTTTCTTTTTACACATAATTTTGCACTCAATGCAGCCTTCTAAGACTGAGATCAGAGAGAGCATAGATTGATTTTCTGCCACTGATTTGGTGTATGCCAATCTTGATAATTACTCATTACTCATTTTATCTAATTAATTTACATGTAATAAGCATTCACTTTGCTAATAAATAATTCTAATTTTGGACTGACAACACCAAGAATGCAGAAGTTCTTCACCAACCAGCACCACACTATCTTGTAGAGCCATTATTTATAGCAAATGGAGACATTTTAAAGACTGTGGATAAGTTCATTTACCTTGGCAACATACTTTCCAGGCACGTGCACATCAAAGATGAGATTTACACTCACCTTGCCAGAGTTAATTCAATGTTTTGGAGGCTCCAAAGGAAAGTAGGTGAAAGAAATTATTAGGTTGTTTAAAAAACTGAAGGTCTATAGAGCCATACTGCTGATCTGATTGTGGTATGCCTGTGAAACCTGGACATTTGCCAGCCCCATGCCAGGGTACCAAAGCGCTTCCATTTAAATTATTTTGGGAAGATTCTGAAGATCACACAGCAAGATAAGGTACTATACACTGAGATCTTCTCTTGAGCTGACCTACCGAGCATTCAAACTCTGTACATCTGCAGGTGCCAAACCTACCTTTGTCTCAAAGACTATTTTACAGAGAACTCACAGAAAGTAAGCACTCCCACAGAGACCAGAAAAAATGACACAAGGACACTCTCAAAGGCTCTGAAGAAATGTGGTATTGATTGGGAAACATGAGAGACTCTGGCATGGGATTGGGCAGTGTGCCATGGAGTAGCTCAAAAGAAATGTGAGATGTGGAAATTTAGAGACGTTTCCATCGTAAATGTTCGAGGGGTCCATTCGTGCCCAACCCGTGGTAAAACTCTCCAAGCTTGTTTTGGGCTGATCAGCCATAGTGAGACATACTATACACTGACCTTGACATAGTGATGTTATTTTGGTCCTCTTTGCGTACGAAGGACAGCAACCAACCAACCAAAATAAGGGGTTTGGACTAGGTAATCATGAAAATATCTTTTGATTGTAATACATACAAATATTGACTAAGGATCCTAGCTTCTGTTTATATGTAGAGCTAGATAATTATCCTATTGACTCACAAAGATTGTGCCGAATTGGTGTTTCTGTCTATGGGGCAATCACATGCAATTTGTATATCGAGTTCTTATTGGCAAGGTGGTAGTGAAATTTAAAAAAAGACTTAGAAGTATATAATATGTAATAGGAAAGAAGTGGACCACTAAACCATATCAACTATAATTGCTATAACATTTATGAAGAATCAAGATTTTCTGCGATAAAAGCAGTTTCCTTATTCCAAAAAATAAAAAGTTTACACAAGCTGATATAGACAGTTAAAAAAATATATTCCATCATATGAAAAAGAACCCATGGCAGTTGTAAAGCAGTTCAAGCTCTTAGTTAAGCTTTATAATCCTCCTTATTTGGACTTCAACATCCTTTTGGATGAATAATTAACAAAAAGGGAGAAACAACAGATTATACAGGACACTAATAATAACCCCTGAATTGCCGGTTGGCCAAGTTAGGATCCTGATTGGGAATATAACTCTTTTGAGGGTTACAGAGACTTAACTATGGTCAGGGAGGTAATAACTGAAACTATGAGACAAAATTCCAGATGCCCAAGAACCTGGTCTAAATTTGAGTGTTTAAAGCAGGAAGTAGGAGAGACTTCCTTCACTTTCCTTGATAGAATTTTTGACTGTGCAGAAATTAACCCTTTAATTAAATTAACCCCTTATCCCCCCACAATTTTCTTCCAAGCTACCCACCCTGCACTTGCCACCTCTCTTCTCTTCTTCCTATTTCAACTCCACATTATCCTCCTCTCTTGAATCCAGAGCCAACCCCCACCCCCATCATTTTCCTGATTATACCTAGCCAAGCATAAACCCAAGATTACTCCAATCATTCTTCATCTACATACTTGGTACTCATCAAAAGTGAAGAAAATCACACAACTGTTCTGATGGGTCCACTACAAGTTTATGCAACCTCAACTGCTTCCTCACTGCTGCTAGATAATCCTACTATGTCTCACTTGTTCACTCACGATCCCACTCTACACAGTGTCTCTTCCCAACTTTTAATCATTCCTCAAACCTGTGACTGACTCTTTCCAACTCTTTTTGCCTCTCTTTGTATCCCTAGTACTCAGTATGGTGCCTGGCATAAAGTAGGTTCTTAATAAGTGTTTATTGATATTACTATTGATTTATTTATTAAGTTCCTACTATGTGCTAAGCACTTTACAAATATTATTTTATTTGATTCTCATAAAAGCCCTGTGTTATTATGATCCCATTCCCTATTGTTATAAACTATTGTAAGGGCTTACTAACCCTTATTAGTTTATATAGTGTGGTATCACTATTTTGTCCTAGGTGGATAGGCTGTGGGTGTTGTGACTGTTGAGAAAAATGGCTCTCAGAGCAGTCTTATTTTTTTTAAATTTTATTTAATTAGATGATTTAGAATAAGTTTCCATGGTTACAAGACTCATGTTCCTTCCTTCCCCTCCTCTTGCCCCCCTCACATATATGACACACATCTCCACTGGGTTTAACATGTGCCATCGATCAAGACCCATTTCCTTATTATTAGTATTTGCACTGGAGTGATCGTTTAGAGTCCTCTTTACCAGTCATAGCCCCACCGACCCATGTGATCGAGTGGTTGTTTTTCTTCTGTATTTCTTTTCCCACAGTTCTTCCTCTGGATGTAGATAGTGTCCTTTCTCATAAATCCCTCCAAATAGTTCTGGATCATTGTATTACTACTAGTAGAGAAGTCCATTACATTCGATTGTACCACAGTGTCTCAGTCTCTGTGTACAAGGTTCTCCTAGTTCTGCTCCTCTCGCTCTGCATCACTTCCTGGAGGTTGTTCCAGTTCACATGGAATCCTTCCAGTTCATCATTCCTTTGAGTACAATAGTATTCTATCACCAACATACACCACAATGTGTTCAGCCATTCCCCAATCGAAGGGCATCCCCTCATTTTCCAATTTTTGGCCACCACAAAGAGCATAGCTATGAATATTCTTGTACAAGTCTTTTTCCTTGTTATCTCTTTGGGGTACAAACGCAGCAGTGCTATGGCTGGATCAAAGGGCAGACAGTCTTTTATCGCCCTTTGGGCATAGTTCCAAATTGCCCTCCAGAATAGTTAGATCAATTCACAACTCCACCAGCAATGCATGAATGTCCCAACTTTGCCACATCCCCTCCAGCGTTCATTACTTTCCTTTGCTATCATGTTAGCCAATCTGCTAGGCGTGAAGTAATACCTCAGAGTTGTTTTGATTTGCATTTCTCTGATTATAAGAGATTTAGAACACTTTTTCATGTGCTTATTAATAGTTTTGATTTCTTTATCTGAAAATTGCCTATTCATGTCCCTTGCCCATTTATCAACTGGGGAAATGGCTTGATTTTTTGTACAATTAATTTAGTTCTTTATAAATTTGAGTGATTAGACCTTTGTCCAAGGTTTTTGTTTAAAAGATTGTTTCCCAATTTGTTGCTTCCCTTCTAATTTTGACTTCATTGGTTTTGTTTGTACAAAAGCTTTTTAATTTAATGTAATAAAAATGATCTTTTGAATTTTGTAATTTTTTCTAACTCTTGCTTGGTCTTAAAATCTTTCCTTTCCCAAAGATCCGACAAGTATACTATTCTTTGTTCACCTAATGTACTTATTGTTTCCTTCTTTATGTTCAATTCATTCACCCATTCTGAGTTTATTTTGGTATAGGGTGTGAGATGTTGATCTAAACCTAGTCTCTACCATACTGTTTTCCAATTTTCCCAGCAGTTTTTGTCAAATAGTGGATTTTTATCCCAAAAGCTGGGATCTTAGGGTTTATCATAGACTGTGTTACTGAGGTCATTTACCCCAAGTCTATTCCACTGATTCTCCCTGTATTAAAGAGATAATCTGTGGAATTATTTCTGGTTACAATAACTGGAATATACTATGGCTGCTAGAGAAGTACTAGGGGAAACTGAGGGTGCCTATTTGTAATGGAGATTAATGAGAGATAGAAAGATGCTGCTAGAGGGGTTACTATGGGGTTGCCTATTGATTACTATTGATGACTAATAGATCAATATATTTCTTACCCTCCTGCCTCCCTTCCCCTCCCCCCTGTTAGTCACCTTTCTATATAGCTCAAAGATGAACTGAGAGGTTTAGAGAAGATACTCTTGTTCTCTTTCTCAGGTAAGGAGATTCATTGGAAAAGATAGGACAGGATGGAAACTGAGAGGGATGAAGTTGTCCCTAATCTATAAGGAAGGGTCATGAGGATTTTGGGAAATGTCAGTCTTGTCACAACTGTGACACTGAGACAGAGAGTGTGGAGGACAAGTATTTTTCTTCTTTTCTTCTTTAAAGCAGCCAGATAATCTCTGCTTGAGTAATTCAAGTCCAGACTCTGTCAAAGGCCACAAAGGTCTCTCTCTTAGTCAGAAACCCCAGAAAGAAGTCTCATTTCCTTGGTCAGTAACCCCAGAGAAGAAGTCTCTCCCTTGGTCAGTAACCCCAGGGAGAAAATCTCAGTTCATCTCCTCTGGCCAGGCTCCAACTGCCTTCCCTGGGAACATTCTGTTTTGGAATCTTCACCTTGATTGGCAGATCAGGTCCCCAGCTTTCTTTTGCAAGCATGAAGTTCTCTCTTCCTCCATGCCTCTTCCACATCCCTTCTGTCTCTTAGCCAGTACCATATGATTTTGATGATCACTGCTTTATAGTACAGTTTAAGATCTGGTACTGCTAGGCCACCGTCCTTCATATTTTTTTCCATTATTTCCCTTGATATTCTTGATCTTTTGTTCTTCCAAATAAACTTTGTTATTATTTTTTTCTAATTCTATAAAAAAGTTTTTTGGTAGTTTGATAGGTATGGCCCCAAATCTCAGAGCAGTCTTAAGAATTCTGGCTTGGCCAGTTATATCAAAAATATATTTATTGTAAGTAAAAAAAAAACTAAAGAAAAAGGAAATAAGTGGAAAAGAAATTCTTATAATTTATGCATCTCTAATCTAATAAATTCTTATCTAACCACCCAGTCAATCTGACCCCCAAGGGTCTCTTTGATCCCCAACAGAGTTGGGGCTACACTCTCTTCCTATCTATCTTATCTCCAAATACCTCAATCTATCTTATCTGATTTAAATTCTTATACACAAAAGAGTAAGTTGGTTTCTCTTCTAAAAAACAGGTTAGAGTGTCTGTCTCCTGTCTTCCTCCAAACTCACAGCAAACCAGCTGAGCTTGCAATGAATTTTCACCCAACAATCTTCTTCACTGTTATGGTCTGTTAGATGAATTTTTGATGTAGGAAAGCAATTAAGAATTTCCCAGTCTAGCCGAGCCACTCTTGAGACCTCATATCATGACAAGATCAGCCCCTAACAAGTACAAAGTCAGTTGGATAACTGTCTCTCAAAGCACTCTGGGAAAATTCTCTTACACACAATCCATCTCTAAGATTCCATTTAAAGAAACCCAACTTATTATACATCTATAAAATGACCTGTTACTCTATTTCCTGCTGAATTCTTACTTCATAACTCTTAATTAGCAAATATCCTATTATACTATTGAGGAGAATGAAACTGTTCAGTGCCTTTTTACCATGGAGAATGATCTTTAGACTGGAATGATAGGATGTAAATAGTTGAGGGCTATAAATCCAGAAATACACTAAACAACAATCACCGTCTGGATCAAAACTATATGATTCAATCTTGGAAGAATTTCTTGGTGTCATTGCTGAACCAGATGTTTCAGGAGGCCAGATAAAGAGCAGAGGTGCTTTTAGGACTAGAGATGAGTAAATATAGTAGTTTGCAAAATGAGCACAAAGGTGGATCATTCTTTGTCATGACTTTCACGTATCCAATAATCCTTAAATTGTTACTTCTGGATTTATTTTCCAGGTCAGTTGTATTTTTTTAATGAGATATTTCATATTTTCTTTATTTTTTATTCTTTTGATTTTGCTTTATTGTTTCTTTTTATTGTCATTCAAAACCTACTTCCATACTGGTCACTGTTGTAAGAGCAAAGTCATATGTAGTCAAAACTCCAAAATAAAACCAAAAAATATACAGATGTGAAAGACAACTCCAACATTTCTTTCTCTGGATCATCTTGCTTATCATTTCTTATAGCACAACATTGCATTACAAACATGTACCACAATTTGTTCAGCTATTCCCCAATTGATGGAAATCTCTTCAACTTCCAATTCTTTGCCACCACAAAAAAGCAGCTATAAATATTTTTGTACAAGTTGGTCCCTTCCCCTCTTATTATGGCTTTGGGATACAGACTCAGTAGTGGTATAATCAGATCAAAACGTATGCACAGTTTTTATACTTTGGATATAGTTCTAAATTATCCTCCAGAATGGTTGGATCAGTTCATAAATTCACCAACCATGTTTTAGTGTCCCAATTTGCCATTTCTCCTCCAACATTTACCACTTTCCTGCCATATTAGCCAATCTGACAGGCGTGAGGTGGTATTTGAGCATTGTTTTCATTTGCATTTCTAATCAAGAGTGATTTAGAACCATTTTTTCGTATTATTATTGATGGCTTTGATTTCTTCATCTGACAATTGCATATTCATATCCCTTGATCAGTTGTCAATTAGGGAATAATTTTTATTCTTATAAATTTGATTTAGTTCTTTATAAATTCTAGAAGTTAGATCTTTATCAGAAACATCTGTTATAAAAAATCTTTCCCAGTTCTTTCCCTTTTAATCTTCATTAGATTAATTTATTTGTACAAAATCTTTTTGATTTAATATAATAAAAATTACTCATTTTATGTTTTATGATTCTTTGTTTGACTATAAATGTTTTATTTCTTGATGTTTCATGAAGTCATTAACTTCTGTTTTTTCAATTCTAATTTTTAAAAAATGAATTTCTTTCATGACCTTTTGATCCTACTTTTCCATTTCGTCCATTCTACTTTTCATGGAACTTTTTTTCATTGAATTTTTGGGCCTCTTTTTTACAGTTGACCAATTTTGCTTTTTAAGCAAAGGTCCTAGCTAGTTCTTCACCACCGTGCAGGCTTGAAAGGGTCAGGCACTATGGACTTACAGGCCACACTGCAGGGTGGTGCCAGGGCCTGGGACTTCTTGGGGTAGGCCTTGGGTGTGGCTTGCTACTGTTAGTATAGCCAGGGTATTGTGTATGGAGCCTTCTTTTTTTGCCATTGATTTCCTTGGTATATATGGAATTTCTGTGCTTTGAAAATTTCAATTATTTCAAATAATTCCAAATTGCTTTCCAGAATGGTTGGACTAGTATACAGGTCCACATTAGTGTACCTCTGTATTTCTACAGTCCCTCAAACATTGACTATTTATATCTTTTATCATTGTTGCCAATTTGCTTGGTACGAGAAGAAACAATGAATTCTAATTTTTATTTCCCTTATTAATAATTTGGTGTGTTATTTGTGTACTTGCAAATGGTTTGCAATTGCTCTTTTGAGAACTGTTTGTTCATACCTTTGACCACTTATCTATTGAAGATAGCTTTGGATTTATATATTTCTATTAATTTCTTTTTTTTTTTAATTTATATTTAAGTATCAGTTCCATATAAAAGATACTTGACCACAAATTTTTTCCCTCTAAATAACTTCTCTTATGCTAGTTGCATTCTTTTATTCATTCACAAACATTTCAATTTCTTGCAAACAAAATAATCTATTTAATCATTTACACTTTTCTCTTTTTCTTTAAGAATTTACCCCTTAGTCACTGTTCTGAATAATATTCTCTTTCAAAGCTTCTTATCCAATGAATAAAGCTAACTAAAGTTCTGTGACTTTTCCTATTTTAAAATTTAAACAATTATTTTCAATAATAAAGAAATATATACTTTTTTAAATTATTAAATTTTATCTAGCTTCAACAGAAACAAGGAATGGGAATTCATTGATTTTACTTGATTAGAATCCTACTTGATACTTTTGTCATTTTACCAGCATGTTACTTTCCTTTTTTACTTCCTTATGTCTTTAAGGTGTTGAAATTTAACTGTCTAAAAGTATTCTCTAAAACAATAATGATACTATTCTTGAGGCATTTATCAAAACCTCAGAAAAAGATGGCTTATTGATAGTTTCTCCATTAAAAGAACAATTATTTTTATTAGTGTTGGATTATGAAAGTATAAAAGTATTTTTCCCTTTTTCCTTAGGAGAGAAGTTTATAGTATTCTTCAGTCTGAAGGCATTTTACTTCCTCGTTATGCAATTTTAAACCGTGATCCAAATAATCCCCAAGGTAAGAGAATTTTGGCATAAGCAAATTGTCCCCTATTGCCCACCATGCCATGTCAATTGATGTAGACACGGAGCATTCAGCCATCTTCATACTGGTGTCAAATGGTTGTTGACTCGGGGGAGACTTATCTAGAGCAGAAGTCATTTGCTATAGTTCCCATTTGTCTCCGAGCAGATTTGGAGGTGAAGCTAAGGAGTTCTCAAGGAAGGCCCTAGATGGTTCTCAGTGTAGACTTTCAGTTGGTCATTAATGAGCAGCGTCCCTTAATTGTCTAGCAACTGTCCAGAGTGCCCTCGTTCTTCGAAGTACATGACTCTTCCAGAGAGCAATGCCTGTCGCTGTAAATCGCAGCGATGTTCTCTTCCACTCGACACGATGAAGATTGACCAAAGTGCTCGGCTTACTCACAAACTTGTGGGTGCCTCAGCGGGCATTTTACCACCCTTTACAACTTGGTTATTTGTACTTGTTTGTTACGAAGAACTCTTTCCCGCTGATGTTATTTGAATCCCCCGACAAAACTGTAAAACAGAGTAGTGATATAGCAGCTTATGATGTTACAGGATTCGCATGAATCCGGTTAGTGCCTGATTAGGTCAGAATTATGCTCTGGTATGCATCATATTTTAACACATTCCTAAGGACTGATCTTAGATTTTTCTTAGAATAAGTTAATTTTGTTACTTAAAGAGTTTTGATTACTTAATTGGATCTTATTTCAGACTTGAGAAGCCAACAGCAACATTTAAAACCAATTTTCTTTAGACTTGGTCACTCGGTTGAAAATCCAGATAGGAAAAAAAAAATCAAAAGGTTCAAGCTGTGTAATAAGGTCTAACGAGTTGTTCCCTGGGAGAAAGTTTAGCACAGAGAGAAAGGTGACCAAACAGCGATTTAGGAGGTGAGACATAACCCCCACTTCGTCTCTGCTGCAGGTAGAAGAGAGGAAAAACAAAAGATCAAGCCGTTTGAGGTGGTTTTTGGCTTAACGTGTCCCTGTCATACTCTTAAGTCCCCTGTTTATCCTCTCATCTTGTAAACAGAAGAACTCAATACACAGATACAGTGAAAAAGAAAGCAAAAGCAATAAAATAGTCATTAACATTAACTGACTTCAGGTCTCCTTTTCTCAGACTTTCACGGATAGATTTGCCTCTTTGGTTCCAAATTGCTTGGAAAGGTTCCTTAGATATTCCTGCTAACTAAGCAGATTTCAATACAAATTAATATAGCTTTTCTAATATTATTTCTCCAGTAATTACTTGAAGTGGTGAAAAATCTTTCAAAATCTTGTGTTCTTGATCTTAGTAATAATAAAGCTATTGGGAACTCGCAATGCATTTAAAATTCAGAACATTTAGGTTTTTCATCTCATTAGAATCATTTACATTTAATATACTGAATAGTCTAATTTATTATTTTTTTAAAACTTTCCACCTAGTTAATTCCACTTTCTTTAGAAAGATCAGATGTTATCAGGAATCTAATCCTAATTAAGAAAACTCTTAAGTAAGACACTTTTGCAGGTAGTTTCTCCACTCCTGTGTTCAATGATTATTCAAGTGAATTTACCTACAAGTTGACTTAATTCCAATTGAAACAAAACTTGGGTAAAGTACAGATGCATTTAAATGATTAATTTCCAGTTTTCCCCAAGTGGATTGCTTGTAGTAAAACACGTTAAGTTGTTAACCACATTCAAATAGAGAAGATTTTACACTAGCATTAGTTACATTTTGAAACAATGAGATATTTCAGGGGCTTTAGCTTATGTATGTGATCTTCCATAGTAGCATTAGCAGACATGACAAATTCAAGTACCAATTTAGCATCTTAGATTTTGGCATTGTGCTCACGTCTTCCCTAGACCACTTGCTCTGATTAAAGAAATTTGCTATCAAAGCAAAAAGCAGGAACAATATTATAACAGCATCAAAACTGGTGGTTTGGGTCCTTGAGGCATAAGAGCAGAGTAATTTACTACTGTTTGACTTCAGGTAAGAATCAAAGTTGATAATCATGCAGTAACAATTCCACTGCACGGCCAAACTCAGGAATAATCAGGTGGGAAACATTCCTCTTCAAAAGGAAATGACAAAATAGGGCTTCTGTGTCACAAGGGATCATCCCCTCAGATGTGCTGAGTCATCCTCTCAACCATGCCCAGAAAGATAGCTAAATTCAAATCTTAAGACAATGTCACTTGCAGACCCAAGAGCTTTTATCTCAAATGGCAGATCTCATCAATCACAACTTAGAACTGAAAAATTTCCAGGCTTCTTTTACCTGATATTCTTTTCCTCTTAAGTTGTAACTCATCCTGGCATTGTAGATCAATTTTTGGAAATCATTCTTGTATCATAGACAACTTTATAAATTCTCAATACTCCAAATTGATTCTTTAGAAATTCCATAACCCCAAGAGGCCTTAAAAGTTTGTGGATAAATAGTTTTTCCCTTTTATCTTTTCCACACAGTAATTACAATCTTTTTTTTTCTTTCCATATTTTTTTAGTCCTCATCAAATCCCATCACTATAATGGGTCTAACAGGGTTTACCCAAAAGTATTACAATTTTTCTATATGGGTGTTCTCAAGTGGCCATGAGCTTGCCCTTCTTTGTCCCTTTAAAAGTTTCACTTTTTATTGTAGGGAAATAAGACAATTCTTAACTTCTAATAAAACCAGTTACAAAAATGGATAGGAGACATGCACTTGATAGCAGATAAAACTCCTTAATATCTAATGTTCCAGTGAAAACTCTATTACCTTTTTGATTGTTTCATAACTCATATGCCTTTTCCCTTTCTGTGACTCAGGACAGGGTTAATAGTTTGATGTTCTTTTTTTTTTTTACTTTTACTAATTCTGTCCCTAACCTGTCTTTCTATAATTAATAATGGTTTTATCTTCTAGTTGTTTAATCATAAAAGTTCTGTGCTGGGAAATAAGAAAATGCAAATGCTCTCTTAGCTGTTTTCAAACAATAATTCCTCAAAGTTATTAGTATCAAAACTTTTACCCTCAAACTATCTATTTTAATGAAAACAGATTGCAACTTTAACTTTCTCCCCCCTCTCTACATACTTACAAACTTCTCTAAACATTTCCATAGTTTCTAAGTGCCTCTTCTGGATTTTTATTATAAATTCCCTTAATAAAACTTCACATCTTGTTTCTTTCATATTCACATCCAACACTCCTTGTACCCTCTTAACTTTCAACATTTAATCATTCCAAATAATCTGTGATCCACTAAGTATCATTTTAGTTGCTTTCAGTAAATCAAAAGAATCCAGAATTTTTTTTTTAAGTACGTGCCATTTAAACACTAGAAGTTAGCACAGTGATATATCCATTTCATGTCAGGTATTAATTTAGTCCATGGTACAAATTGGTAGACTGAAATAATTTCTCACAAATAAACAAAATCCCTGATAGCATACAATTTGTACAAATTACATTGAGTACCAATTGCTCAGTATGAGATTTTTGCATCCAGTCAATGAAATCATTCTTACTCTAAAAGCATATATTTAAATAGCATTCCAAACTAGCTAATAGATGTTCAGTCTTAAAGTTACTCATTTAAAACCTTTTCTTTTTAATGTTGGTATTTAAATATATAAAGGAACTTTTGAGCACTTTTTTTTTTTTACTGTGAAAAATCTTTAGGCTTAATTACTCTTCTATAAAGATGGCAATAATTTCTAATATTATAGATTATTGAATTAGTGTTTTTAATTAAGCAGTTAGTAATTCAGGTTTGTCTCCCATGAGTTTTACTTACATTTTAGTTGCTTGCTGATCTCAAAACAAAATTTACCTTCTCTGGGCTGATAACAGGACTTTCTTAGTGTCTTTAAAAAGACTTTGAACCTAGATTTTGTGATAAAGGATGGAAAGGTTTGCCCACGCACACACACACACACAGAAGGCAGAAAAAAATTCTGGCACAAGCAGACTTCTTTGGATGACAGCACTGAGTCCGAACAACTTTTTCATTCTCAGATTTTTCCTTTTCCCTGGATTTCCATTGTTCTTTTTAGTGGTCAGTTGGTCCCCAGGGCCATGAACTTATTTTCCTTTGATCTCTTTTCTTCCTAAAACACACTCGTGCTCAGTGTCCCTTTTTCCCACAACAAGAACAGTACAGATGCTTATTTCCTTTTGGAAGGAAGAGCAGTCTGGAGAATTGTCTGTCTCATTTATGAACTGGCTCTCTGTGATGGGTCTTCTCACTTGGCCTATAGGAGAGGTTGATGCATAGTTATGCTTATACTTTCTTCTTGCACTTGAGAAAATCTGCTGCCTCCAGTAGGTGCTGTTCCATGAGCCCAGCCTAAGGGGCCCGGGGTTGGGGTGGGATGGAATAATAGAGCAAAGCTAGAGGGCTAGTAGCTTGTGTAGGACAAAGTATGCTTGTCTGCCCTGTAGTTCCCTTTGTACTTGTACTTTGTTCCCTCGTACTTTGTATAGGAGACACACACGCGCGTACACACACATACGCAGTGTGGACACACCCTTACCTGTTAGCTATGTGACAAGGAAATCACCTTTAAAAGACTGATATATATTAATTAAGGTCGCCAAGGAATTCAGCTATGTAATTCCTTAATGAAAACTCAAGTCAGCCGTCAACCTTTTATGGAGTTTTAATTACAAACAGGAGGAAGAAAGGAATTAGAGAGAGAGAGAGAGAGAGAGAGAGAGAGAGAGAGAGAGAGAGAGAGAGAGAGAGAGAGAAAGGGGAGAGAAGGGAATAGGGCTTAAATACCCCTTCTGTTTAGGCTGGTCCAAAAAGCCCAAGCCCTTAGATAGCTGAGGCAAAGAAAAAAGACCAGTCCCTATAACTCACGTGACCAAAATGGAGAAACAGTCTCAGAGGCCCCCACCTTCAGCTTCCTTCAGAGCAAGCTTCTCAGAGCATACTCCAACTACTCAGACCAACTCCTCAACCCCCACCCTATCCTTAAGGAAAACCCTCCCAAGTTGCCTCCCCTCAGTTCTCACATCTACCAATCACCTGTCCATCAATTTCCCTGTGCCAATGGAGGCTCTAGCTTAACCCAGGACCGCCCAGAGGTCTCTGGCTTTGCACATGTCTGTTGAAGGTCATATTTTCAAATAATTAAATCTTTGATCCTTTGCTACAGCCCTTTCTAAATCCTGTTAACCTGAGTAGGGTAGAGATTGGAATAATTAAATTTTGATCTAGGCTGCAGCCCTTACTCAATCCTGTTAGGACTGAATAGGGTGGAGATTGATTCCAAGTATCTCCATTGTATCAATTCTAAAATCAATCATGACTCAAAGAAATTCCTGTTCTATGCTTAAGCATAGGTCAAAGTCCTTTCCATTGTTCAGCAAAAGGTTTCTGTCCTAAAGTAATCTTAAGAAGGGAAGAGAAGGAACCTCCCATGCCAATGGAGTTCACATTCCAATAGTCAAGACCCACTATCAATAGGAAATTTTTCAAGTATGAAATTTCCCAATGGTGAAATTTCCAACATTTATAAGTCTAAGAAATTTTGAGGTTTACAGCTAATATACAGTACATTTATAAGGATTTAAATTAGGCTTGATAAAAGTTAATCTGTGTACAATGTAATACCTTATTTAAAGTCTAAATTTCAAGTCCCTAACTTTGCTAATACTTTGAGGAAATTACTGATGATTAGGTATTATTTCTCTTTTTCCAATTCTCTAATTGATTAGGTATCTTACTTTAAAAATTGTACATTTTTTAAATGTGTCCCAATTCTCATAGAATTTGTGATTCTGCACAGAGCCCTAAATAAATACTGTAATTCTATTCAGATCCCTAAAATTGGTGACAAAACCAATCTTTTCAGCCTCTTGCATTCCTAGGAATGACGGAATATTTAACTAAGAGATTTGAAGAAGAAAAGGAAGCATCTGTAACAAAAATCCCAGAATTGTGTTCCCTCTTATATACAAGGGCACCTGGCTCGGCTCAGAGATAGGTTGGGTCAGGGTCCCTCCGTCAAGCAAACAGGTCTCCAAGACTCTTGGAAGGGCATAGAAAGTAGGAGACCAAACCTCCGTTGCCAAATTGTAGAAAAATAAATACTGGGAAGCAATTATCTCAGTCATAATGACATTTGTTATGGAAAGTTGTAAATTTCAACCTGTCGACGGGACGCCCCAGAGCCTTTGCTTTTGTGTCACTGGTACCTGTGGAGGCAAGTTACCCCCCCATTAAAAGGGAAGCGTGGTCTTTGGAACGCCTCTCTTCCAAGGGGCTGACCAGAGAGGGTCTCTGAGAAGGTGTATTCTCCAAAGTAACAATCAATTCCATATACGGTAAACGTCACGGCCACTTGCACTAGCTATTATCTGCATACCCTCCCGAATTCTGGATGCTTGTGCAGAGCTCCTTTTGTCAAGCATATCTTGCGAAGCGTTTCAGAGGATTTTCTTTGTGATTTTGACTCACATTGTCATTATCAGTTGCTGATTCTCATACGCAATTTTTCAATTAATAATTGGGGTTATTCCTTATCATTAATCCTCTTCTGATTAAAACTTATGATTTTGGTCATCTAAAAGGATCATGTGCTAAAGTTATAAACAGAGAAAATATTAATAAAGTAATGAATATATCCTAATAAAAATAGCTTAATTAAGTTACCTTTTACATTACTTAATTAATCATCATGATGTGGTAAAAAGTGCATGTGATTTTGGGCAAGTCTTATTTCTTTGAGTCTCTGTAAAATGAGGGTCACAGACCACCCAGCCTATGGAGATGACTGAGGATTAAGCGAGACCATGTGTTTCAAAGCATTTTATTAAAATGTTAATGATCATTTTATCATTGCTATTATAGAATGTAATCTAATCGAAGGGGATGATCACGTGGAAGTAAATGGAGAAGTTTTCCAAAAGCCATTTGTAGAAAAACCCCTCAGTGCTGAGGATCACAATGTTTACATTTATTATCCAACGTCTGCGGGAGGTGGAAGCCAAAGGCTCTTTAGGAAGGTGAGACATTTTCATGGAGAATGGGCGCATCGCTCTTCTTGTGTTTTAAGTGCTCTATTATCATTGTATGCTGTGTGGCAAAATGACAGAATAAACTAGTTAAACATTTTAATTCTGTGAGAAGCTCAAACTTATGATATTAAAATCTGGACGTTATATAAATTTATTCAAGCTTAATATTACTTATTCTTGAAAAAACTTTTTAAAGAATTGTGTAAGAAGAAAAAAGAGACTATTGAGCTAGGGGGAAAAAATGGAAAGCAGTCTCCCAGAAGCTTGTATGTTTGATGGAAACTTTTTTTTTGTTTTAGATTGGCAGTAGAAGTAGTGTTTACTCGCCAGAAAGCAGTGTGAGAAAAACCGGTTCTTACATATATGAAGAGTTCATGCCTACAGATGGCACTGATGTCAAGGTAAGACTGACCGATAGAAAGATGGGTTCAGGTTGTACCTCGGGCTTTGCGCTTTAGGACCTAAGCTATATTTTTATGTGTTCTGACTTCTTGAAGAATTCTAGATTTGATGAACCCTTTTTATACGCAAAACAGGACATGCAGAAGTGCACATTTATATCATGTCCGGCGTGTTTTAAAAGTATTCTATAAATGTAACATGTCACTTTCAACATCATCTTGTTTGTTTGTTTCTGAACTTTCAGCTGTGCATTTTTGATCACCTTTTTTTCTGCTCCACCTATTTAGAGGGCGCGCGCGCACACACACACACACACACACACACACACACACACACACACACACCAGCTTGTAACAAATAGACAAGTGAAGCAAAACAAATCCACACATTGGCCATATCCAAAAATGTATGTTTTTGTACCTTTCATTCATCCCTATTCTACAGCATTTTTGAAATTATCAAATTACACAAGCATTTCTAATTTTTCTTTTGCATCATGAGCATATTTACATATGCTATATTTAACATCGTAATTTACAGTCTAGGAACCCTTAATTTTACCTGGAAAGTTGTGTCCGTTGCATTTACATTAAATCGTATTTTAAATGCTTGTTCAATGAATGTTTTTAAAACAACGAATTCCTTTTAGAGATCTCCCACTCTTTTGTATAAAAACACATTTTGCATAAGACAAGTTGAGGTTCACTTACACACACTATCTGAATTACAAACAGCAAATATACCCAACGTGGTTTTTGTCTGTTTGTTTTTAGCTAAATTGCTTGGAATTCTCCCTTAGTAATATTATAGCGTGTTGAGTTTATCAGTCTAAGCCATAAAGACTTGAAAATGGTGCATTTTATTGGTCCTCTAATGGAAAAGCTCCTTAGCAGCATAGGCAGCAATGTTTCTCTGGAGAAGAAGCATTCAGATGTCTCAGCTTGGAGACACCCTGAGCACATCTTTCTCGACAGTGCTGGGAACCGAGGACAGGCTTCCTGCAGAAGGTGGGCTTTGAGCTGAATGTTGAGGGAATCCAGGAGGCAGCAGCAGGGAGGAAGAGCCATGTAGGCCTGGGAAGAAAGTTGGCTTTTGGACGGGTCGAGTTTAGGATGTCTGTATGTCCAAATAGCGACGGTGCCTCTAGACTAGAGGTCGGGAGAGTAAGAATTAATACGCCAATCTGCTAGTCCTCATCATAGAGATGAACATTGAATTTGTGAGAGCTTATAAGATCACCAAAACTCTGTAGAGGGTGAAGAGAAGGCCCAGAACAGAACCCTAAAGGATACCCTCAGTAAATGGCCATGATCTAATGAAGATGCAGCACAGGAGGTTGAGAAGGACGGAGTCAGACAGGTAGGTGGAGAATTAGGATAGAGAAGGCCCACAGAAGCTGGAGGAAGAGAACGATTTAGGGGGAGATCAGTGGTATTAAGTGCTGCAGAGGGGTCAAGAAGAGGACATTGAGGTCTGTCAATGAACGCCCTTCAAATGCAACTAAGAGGCAATGAAGGGATCATTAATGGGAGACCGTGGTGGTTCAGTGGGTAGAGAGCCAGGCCTCGAGACAGAAGTCCTGGGTTCAAATCTGGCTTCAGATGCATCCTAGCTGTGTGACCCTGGGTAAGCCACTTAACCCCTTTGCCTAAACTTTACTGCTTTTCTGCCTTAGAATTGATTCTAAGATTCTAATTGATTTAAAAAAAAACAAAGACACAGAGAGAAGGAGATATCATTAGCAACTTGGAGGCGAGCCATTTCACAGGAGTTTTTGGAAGCCGGGTTGTAGAAGATTTAGAAGAAGTCAGAGGAGAGTCTAGACAGCAAGTATGTAGAGGCAGCTTTCTCGAGGAATTTGGCCACAAAGGAAAGAAGGGATAAGATATTCACTGTCAGGGATGGCCATATCCAGTGAGCCTTTGGGTTCTCCTTGGGGTGAGAGGGACGTGGGTGCAGACATCCGAGGGGCACGTGGTGAGCGGGGGCGGCTCGGGCGCTCTTGCGGACGTGCGCTCTCTGCCGGTGCTTACCGGGCGCCCTTGTCCGCTGGCTCGCCTCTTCTCTAAAGGTGTACACAGTCGGGCCAGATTACGCCCACGCCGAAGCTCGGAAGTCCCCCGCCCTGGACGGCAAAGTGGAGCGGGACAGCGAAGGGAAGGAAGTCCGGTACCCTGTGATCCTCAATGCCAGGGAGAAGCTGATTGCCTGGAAAGTCTGCCTCGCATTCAAGGTAAAAAGAACTGAAATATCTCGGAGCCTGTAGAACCCCAGTGAGTGAGTAAGGGCAGGTTGAGCTGGGCGGGGTACTTGGAGTTTGGGCGCGCGTCAGTGGGAGAAGGCCTGGGAATAGGCAGAAGCTCCCTCTGCCGCCCCCTCTGCCTTCCAGTTCCTGTCCTTGCTCAGGACCGATTCAGGCCAGAATCAGGCCAAGCTCAGCCTGGCACTCCTTCACGCTGCGCTCCGGCAGCACGAGGCCGTGCTTTGTGGCCTGGGCTAGAGCCGCTTCCTACAAACCCCCCCACCCTCACAGCCACGAGAGGAGCTTTGTGTGCCCCGCAGGCGTAGAGCAGGACGTCCCTCCGAGAGGGCTTCTGCACTGAGCTTGTGGAAGGGCGCGGGCCCCGGGGCGACAGCCTCCGCTCAGGGCATTCCAGCAGTGGGAGACGCGGCCTCGGGAGCTCTGGCTTTCTCCCCCGACGGCCCGTTGTACAGAGCAGTCTTTTCCCTGCTCCCTCTAGAGCCGTATCGCTGCTTGCAGCCAAGGTGGCGACAGGCAGGAGGCCATCTCCTAGGCGCTGTGGTCAAGGGGGCTGAGACCATCCCGTCTGGAGAAGGAGGCCCGAGATGGGGCGGGAGAGAATGGGACTAGCCAACCCCCGCCGGGGCCTAAAGGGCTCTCCGGGAGACGCGTAAGCCAGAAGTAGGGAGCGCTGGGCAGCTTCATGCGGCCCAGGAGCTTCGGAAGGCCCTTCCGTGGGGCGGCTCCTCTGAGGCTGGCCCCTGAGCAATGCCGCTGTTCAGACAGGCCTCCAAGGCTTGCCCTGCTGGGCTGCCGTCGGAAAGACTTCCGCTATTCGGTGCCTTTTTTAAAAGCACTTCCTGTCACTGAACGTGCCGCACTGTTTCCTACTTACTCTGGCTGCTTCTGGCCCAAACGAGCCTCCGGGCTCCTGGTGCACCCACCGATGCGCCCAGGACTGTCAGTCAAGACCGGGCAGGGCAGGGCCTCGCGCTGACCTAGCTCGCGGGCCCGATCTTTGTCCCCGGAGACGGCTGGTCAGCAGCTTTGGGAGGTACATTGGCCCGCTCACCCCTTGGTAGGCTGTAAGACTGGGCCTCCACAGCCAAAGGGAGGCGGCTTCTACTAATGAAAATGCTTGTTTGTTACGAGAACTGCACACTTGAGCTCAGTTTTAAATTTAATTTTGATAGCAAACGGTTTGTGGCTTTGATTTGTTACGTGCCAATGGACAGTCCTATGTCTGTGATGTCAATGGCTTCAGTTTTGTGAAGAATTCTATGAAATATTATGATGACTGTGCAAAAATACTTGGGTAAGAATGTGTTGCGTTTTCTTCCTTTCTCCCCTTAAATGTGGCCTTTACTCAGATGGCTGGGGTGCCCGAGGGACAGGGAAGGCTTGGGGCATGCTGGGCCGCTGTAGTACCTTCAGAAGGTCCCCCCGCCCCGGACTAGAGAGCGAGCTAAGCCGCAGGTGGGGCCCCCCTTAGGCGGAGTAGTAAACAGTGCAGCATCTGCTCTGAGGGGCCGCGTGCTGGAGCCTCCCCCGCTTCCCGCCTTCAACCCGCCTGAACCGCTGGGGCTTCGGCCCACAGACTGTCCTCCGTCCTTGTGCCTGTCTGCTCTCGCCCACATCTGCCTCCCGCCTTTAGTTTAGGGAGAGATTCGGGCTCAGCGCACTGAGCCGCGCGGGAACCGGACCCCCTGGACGAGTCGCTCCTCGGGGACGCGGTCCTGCTGCCTTTTGGATAAACGTTTGCCCAGTCCTAGGCTGGCCCAAGCACGCCGCCCCCACCGCCCCCGCTTCACCGGCCTCGCTGGCAGCCGTCCTGCCCCGCCCCACCATTGCCTCAGTGGCCCGTTGCTTTGCTTTCCTCCCCCTTTGCATCCGTAGCGAGCGCCTCGGTAAAGGGGCTCTTCGGGATCGAGGGCCTCCGGATCTCAGAAGTCCCCGGGGCTTTCTTGATTGACCGATGAATGACCTCCCTGTCCGCTTCCCTGGTCCTTGCCTTCTCGGTAGTGTGGATGCACTCGGCCATCTTTTCCTCTTGCACGCTCTCTCTCTGGCTTGGGGACATTCTTGTCCTGGCTAGGCCTCAGTTTCCTTCATTGATGCTTTAAATCTCTTGATTCTTACTAACTGTGGGCACCTCCCCAACTTTGTCCTGGACCTTCTCTTCTTTGTTCTCTGTGTCCTCACTTAGTGGTCTCAGTTATCTTCACGCAGATGATCTTTTTAACGAGCCCTAACCCCTCCTGATCCGGCAGGGCAGAGCCTCTTCACCCCCCTGATCCGACAGGGCAGAGCCTCTTCACCCCCCTGATCCGACAGGCCTCTTCGCCCCCTGGTCCGACAGGGCAGAGCCTCTTCGCCCCCTGGTCCGACATGGCAGAGCCTCTTCGCCCCCTGGTCCGACAGGGCAGAGCCTCTTCGCCCCCTGGTCCGACAGGGCAGAGCCTCTTCGCCCCCTGGTCCGACAGGGCAGAGCCTCTTCGCCCCCTGGTCCGACAGGGCAGAGCCTCTTCGCCCCCCTGATCCGGCAGGGCAGAGCCTCTTCACCCCCCTGATCCGACAGGGCAGAGCCTCTTCACCCCCCTGATCCGACAGGCCTCTTCGCCCCCTGGTCCGACAGGGCAGAGCCTCTTCGCCCCCTGGTCCGACAGGGCAGAGCCTCTTCGCCCCCTGGTCCGACAGGGCAGAGCCTCTTCGCCCCCTGGTCCGATAGGGCAGAGCCTCTTCGCCCCCTGGTCCGACAGGGCAGAGCCTCTTCGCCCCCCTGGTCCGACAGGGCAGAGCCTCTTCATCCCTGACAGGGCAGAGCCTCTTCACCCCCTGGTCCGACAGGGCAGAGCCTCTTCGCCCCCTGGTCCGACAGGGCAGAGCCTCTTCGCCCCCTGGTCCGACAGGGCAGAGCCTCTTCGCCCCCCTGGTCCGACAGGGCAGAGCCTCTTCATCCCTGACAGGGCAGAGCCTCTTCACCCCCTGGTCCGACAGGGCAGAGCCTCTTCGCCCCCTGGTCCGACAGGGCAGAGCCTCTTCGCCCCCTGGTCCGACAGGGCAGAGCCTCTTCGCCCCCCTGGTCCGACAGGGCAGAGCCTCTTCATCCCTGACAGGGCAGAGCCTCTTCACCCCCTGGTCCGACAGGGCAGAGCCTCTTCATCCCTGACAGGGCAGAGCCTCTTCGCCCCCTGGTCCGACAGGGCAGAGCCTCTTCGCCCCCCTGGTCCGACAGGGCAGAGCCTCTTCATCCCTGACAGGGCAGAGCCTCTTCGCCCCCTGGTCCGACAGGGCAGAGCCTCTTCGCCCCCCTGGTCCGACAGGGCAGAGCCTCTTCGCCCCCTGGTCCGACAGGGCAGAGCCTCTTCGCCCCCTGGTCCGACAGGGCAGAGCCTCTTCGCCCCCTGGTCCGACAGGGCAGAGCCTCTTCGCCCCCTGGTCCGACAGGGCAGAGCCTCTTCGCCCCCTGGTCCGACAGGGCAGAGCCTCTTCGCCCCCTGGTCCGACAGGGCAGAGCCTCTTCGCTTCTGCTTGGTAGAAGCCTCATCTTCCTGCAGGACTTCAAGTGTCAGCTCCTAGAGGCAGCCTGGCCCCCTCCCCCAGTCGCTAGGGCCCTCCCTGGGAAGTTCACTTACCTTTTCTTCTCTGTGTTTGTGCTCCTTCTCACTTCCTCTCCCCCATCTCTCCCGAACCCCCCCGAATGCAGTGCAGGCTCCTGGAAGGGGGGTGTTTGCTTTCCGCCCTCGTTCCCCTAAAGTTCAGCACACAGAGCCCGCGGGGGCAGGTGGCGGGCCTCTTGCAAAGCCTGTTGGCAGGGAGAGGAGCTGGCGGCTCGCCACACTTTCAGAGAGCTCACTTGGACCCCCCCTTCCTGCGCCCTTAAGCCGCTCCTCGGTCCCTGACGCTTGCCGCTCCTCCCTTGCAGATTACACGTAGCTGTTAGCGACAGGTCCAGCCGGTGAAGCAGCGCATCCCTGATACCAGACTCTTGTAGCTAGTCCCACGAAGCGGGACATTTATGCGGTGTCAGAAGCGCTCGGAGCTAGGTGGCCATTTAAAGAGCCTGGCCTAGCTTTGTGAGGTAGCGAGCGGGGCTGTCTCCGCACCGCGGACAGAGCGAGGCTCCAGGGATCCAGGACAGATGGCAAATCAGGCCGCACAGGGGACAAGAGAACCCCCCCCGCCCCCCCCCCAGCTATGTAGAAGCGGCCTGCCCAACACAGAGAGAAAGAGCCCGTTCCTGGCGGCTTACTCCAGGCCCCCCTCCGATTGCCTTTCCTACCTTGCCAGCTGGCTACCCAGCAGACCTCTTAGCCCCGGCTCATTAAGCTGTGTATCCGAGCAACAAGATTGTGGGGGGCCAACCTTTCAGGTTTCGAAGGCTTAGTTCGATAAGGATCTTCAGAGAATCTTGACTTTTTAGAATACTGTCCCAGGCCCAGTTTGGAGATATAACTACATTGTTTTGTTTTGTCTGTACTTTTTTAAGCAACATTATAATGCGCGAGCTTGCTCCACAATTTCATATCCCCTGGTCCATACCACTGGAAGCAGAAGATATCCCGATTGTGCCAACAACATCTGGAACCATGTAAGTTTGTGATGGTTGGTGTTCCCGGTGTTTGTCTTGTCGCAGTGAAAGGGAAGGAAGCCCTCGTTTCCCTCCCGTTCTTCAATGGGCTTCCACAGCATGGCAGAGAAGACAGAATACTTGGACCTGGAGATCTTCACTCGGGGTCAGATAGACTTCTCTGTGCTTAGACGGAGACACAGTCATCTGTGGCACGTAGTTCATATTCAAGTGAGCCTAAAGAGCCCTTTCTAAGCCCCAAAGAGCCCCATAAATACCAGCTGTTATTGTTCACGTCTAAAATACCAGGAACATAGTCTAGTGAATGGGTTGCTATTCCGCAGTTTTAGAGCAAAGAATGGGTGGTGGGTAGAAGTTTAGACCAAATCATGTGCCCAAATAAAGACAATCATTTTGCTGCAGGTCTTGAGCGTATTGGTCATGAGATAATAGGATGTCTCGGACTAGAACAGCAGCAGCACTAGACCCTAAAATAATGGATTTGACTTTTTAAGCAGAATATAGCATTTGAAAAGCTTTTCTTTTTGACTCTTAATTCATAAATACATTTTATTATTAATGAAGTAAAGTTGCACGCTCTCAAAAAAACTATTCTTTTATCCTCATAAACTAACTTTATTGTGATTTCTGCTATTTAACAGAGTTCAGTGTGATGAATCAGGGTCCTCTGGCACTCTAATTTTTTTTTTACCTTCCAAACACAAGAGATTTCTCAAGATCATCTTTTTCCTGAGAAAATTTCTGGGAGAAATGCAGAGGTGTTCTTGTATGGTTTAGTGTCTCATTTTCCACAGTTAACTAATATTTTTCAGATTTATTGAGGATTGGTCTCACTTGAACATTTGATAACTCTAAATAGTTGTATAGAACTTGTTTAAAACTGAAATTTGAGTGTAAATTTTAAATCATTGAAACTTGGCACATATTTTTCTTTTTTCAGGATGGAACTTAGGTGTGTTATAGCCGTTATACGTCATGGGGATCGGACACCAAAACAGAAAATGAAAATGGAAGTTAGGCATCAAAAGTAAGTTATACATAGAGTGATTTGTCACACTAAGAAAATAGTTGTCAGTTAGCTCTTCTTGAGTATCCTATGTTGACTCACTTTTCCTATAGGTTCTCTACCATTAACATTTAAACCTTCTTAATCTGTTTTTCTAATTCCATTTAAACCTTTTTTATCTTTACCAGAATCTGAGGGGAAAATGGAAAATAATAGACTAGTGATTAAGAGATAATCTACTTTTATCTTTTGTTATGAGAGTACTCCTTGAATTTGTTCCTCCTTTCCCTTCCGATTGCCTTCAGAGTCACTTTGTTCTATAAAATGAAAGAAACAGCATTTGAAGTTTCTGCAATTTGTTCTTCTTGGGTTGGGAGATAATAAAATATGACAACTTGAGTATTCAAGTAGAATTGCTTAAGCAGTTATTTCTTTATAAAATAACAGCAGTTTTAGGCTGTTCAGGAATTCTGCATTATAAGACATTTGATTTCCATCACAAGGGAAAATTTTAAAAGTAATTTCCTGAATAGTAGTTGGTGAGTGTTAAAGGGAGGCATACGTTTTATCAAATGAAAATACTCTTTTTGTTGTCTAACTAACAATGTTCTTTGTCTTCTCTTAAAAGATTTTTTGATCTTTTTGAAAAGTGTGATGGATATAAAACTGGAAAATTAAAATTGAAAAAGCCAAAACAATTACAGGCAAGTTCGTTTTACCTTTTTTCCTGGTTTTTATTTATATGGCAACTATTACATAAATAAATATTTATATACCTAATTTATTTTGCAGGAAGTATTGGATATTGCTAGGCAACTTTTAATAGACCTAGGACAGAACAATGATTCTGAAATTGAAGAAAGTAAATCAAAACTTGAACAATTAAAAACTGTATTGGAGATGTGAGTATCTTTAGAATTAACCTTTAAGCTTTTTGTAGTCACGAAACATTTCAGAGAATCCTTCCCAACATGATTTTTTGTCCTTTTTGCTTCCTCATTAGCTGTAAATGTGATGAGAAAATAATTTTCTTGTTGAAAAAATGTTGGTATGTTGAAGTAGAAACACTTGACCAGTAGCATTCCTAATTTACCTAAAAACCAAAGAGGAGAACTTAAAGTGTGAGCTTTCTCGTATGTAATAAAGAGTATAACTGAGGCCCATAGAGGAAATTCCACAATTGTTCAGACACATCAAATTAATATCAAAACAAAATAATAATTTAATACTAATAAGTTATTTCATTTTTATATTCAGTCCCAATTTCTAAATGGAAGACAATGTGCTAGGGCCCCAGTACTTAAGCAATACCCTAAACTTCACAGTACACCAAAGAAGGGTGAAGAAATTGAATGGAATTAATGATAATTTCTTTGATCCTACAACTGCACAAAAAGTCAGTCAGAAATCTGAGGACAGTAGCAAAATGAGATGTAGTCAGCAAAGTCATTGAAAGGTAACGACCAGTGAGGGGCCTTGGAAGCCCTGAGAAGTGGCTTAAACTGGGGCTCCTCAGGTCCAAGGGTTTGGAGATTGCTAACACTCTGTCCTGTGACACCAGAGAGGACCCTGAAGAACCAGCGTTCTGAAGCCCAAAGATCTAGGAGGACCCTTGGAGGTGGAGATCAATTCAGGAATCTAAGGGAAAATAGGGCCTCCCCAACCCACCCAAAAACATGAGAGAAAGGTGAACCTGGCCCTGGAACAAAACTTGATTCAGAAATTAAAGCTGGAGAGATGAGTAAAGCAAAGTATAAACAGTGGCTGGAATAAAACATTTTTGATATTTAGAGACCACCCCCCCACCCCCCCAAAAAAAAGAGAGAGGAATTCTATGACAATTATAAGTAGAGGCTCAAAGGGAAAAAATGGATTTTCCACAAGGACTACGTGAACATGTAGAAAAAAGGAAAAAACCTTTGAGAAAAGAATTGGGAGAAGAATAGATCCAAAGAAAAAGTTTTAAATTTGATTAAGGTAACACATTCTTTAAAAAGTAGAACAGATCAAATAAAAAGCAATTCCATTATACTGCAAGGAATAAAAAAAAAATTCAAGAGTGGAAAAATAGAATAAAATGTAAGATATGTAATATGGAAAACAACCTGGAAAACAAATCAAGGAGAGATCATTTAAGACTTAACTTTCTGGAAAAAAAATTTTTTTTTAAGCTTATGCAATATACTTCAAGAAATAATAAATTTCTAAAAACTTTTCAGATCTGTTAGAACCAAGGAACCAGGATCAAGATTACCTAAGATTTTACAACTTAAGATTTAGCATAATTTTGAACTTTAATCAAGCCAACAGACTGTAAGCACAAAAGGAAGGAGACTGATATTTGGGATTGACATAGATAAATAAAATCACTTCTATTAAGCATTATTTTCCTGTTTGCTGTTTTGATATTAATTTAATATGTTTGAACAACAGCTAAAGTCCACATCCTGGCAAGTTTGCCAGTTATTCAATTCTTGATCATTTAAAATTTCACACTCGTAGGATATATCAAAGTTGTTTATAGCAATATTGGGCTTTAGCCAGCTGTGTTATAAATCTGTTGTTTTCCTTTCCCAGGTATGGGCATTTTTCTGGAATAAATCGTAAAGTTCAACTGACCTACCTCCCTCATGGCTGTCCTAAAACCTCCAGTGAGGAAGAAGGTATGCCGTTGTTAATAGATGGTATTTTTGTTCTGAGGCGCTGAGGCGTTTTTTCATGAAATCATGAACATCTGTGTCTTGTCTCTGATGCATACGAGCTTTATGGCTACAGGCACGTCACTGAATTAGCGCTCTGGACGGCTGTCTTTACTGTAGCATAAACTCTCCATCCCCAGGACAATCCTTGCCCTCATGCAGTCACAGGTCTATATGCCCCCAGCCAGCCTTGCAAAAATTGTATGATCACGCGTGTGTGTATGTATGAAACATGTTGTATTTACACGCAGACATGTTTAGAGTTTCCTGTGTTTCTGTGTCAGTTACACACACGCGATTGATCACCTTAGGAAGGTCTTGTGCGTGACCTCAGCATATGAGGACTTAGATATAAGGGGGGCAGGGACTGCCTATTTGCTGCCCTTATTCGCTTTATACACCAGAGAGTGTGTCCTGTGACATCTCCCTTTCTTCCTATTGGCTAATTAGGAAACTGCACTCCCTCCCTCCCTCTTACCCCCCAAAGGAGGTTCACTCCTGTTGTCACAGCAGGAGGACACGGAGTACCTAATACGCCAAGGCTGGCCTGACAGAGCACGGCTGGTGCTTCGGCATCCGCGCTGACACTTAGCTCCAGATCACCTCGGGCGCAGGCTAAGCCCAGAGTTCGGGAGTATTGACGCGAGTGGCCAGGTCCTTGGCTGCCGTGACGGCACAGGTTAGCCCCTAGACTTGTGCTGGTCAAAAGGAGCCGCGCTTGTAAAAAGAAAGCCTAGGAGCTGCTTCAAAGGCACGTCCGGACACGTGTTGCGCAGTGTCAGCATTATCAGAAGAGGTTGTAGTCGCCCAGCGTGATGACACCTCTCAAAGGGAGCGCTCCTTGGACGTTCAATTCCGACTGCGTCGGTCAGAACGTCCCTTGTAAAACTTGGTCATCACACGAAATAGAAAGAGGCCCACTTTGAAGAGGTCTCCGTGTCACTAGCCCTGAAACAGACTCAGTGGGAAACGGTGTTTCCTGTCTCATTAGCTCTTGTAAGGCCTTTAGCTGCAGCCTTGCTTCTTGATCCAATGACTTGCTGCCAGGATGTCCAGTCACTGGGTACAGAAGAGCCTTGTATTCTAGAAGGAATAGTGGGTAGATCCTGGGTATGAAAGAAAGCGTTTGACCAAGAAAACCATTTGAATCCAATTTCTTGGCATTTTAAGACAACCGAAGAGAAGAGCCGTCTTTGCTTTTGGTTCTGAAGTGGGGAGGAGAACTAACTCCTGCAGGAAGGGTCCAGGCTGAAGAACTTGGCAGAGCTTTCAGGTGCATGTACCCTGGAGGACAAGGTAATTCCTTCCAATTGCTTCATTATCTGTTTCTTAAATTCATTGATAATGGCTAAACATTGTCTTAATCCGTCAGCTTTATCTTTGACATTTTAAGTTACGTCTCTAAAAGCACAAAAAGCATTGGACAAAATTCAGCTAAAGCGATTGGAATGTCTTCTTAGGTGACTATGCAGGATTTCCGGGTTGTGGTTTACTAAGATTACATAGTACCTACCGACATGACCTCAAAATATATGCCTCTGATGAGGGGAGAGTCCAAATGACTGCAGCTGCTTTTGCCAAGGTATCATGAATTTTTTCAAAGAATTATTGCTGGCTTAAAAAAGAGTGAATACTTTAAGCCCTTTGTCTTGTGATAATTCCTGACATAGTCAACAAATTAGTGTTCGTGTAAACATGTTAGAATTTTCAAAATTCAAAACCTTGTAACTAGAAGACAGACGATTGTAAACTTTGCTAGTAACTGAACCCTCTCCTCTGTAAAGAGTTTAGCCTTTGTCTCCCCAAAAGCATTCAGAAAATGAAGGTAGGTGTTGCTTTTTTCATTTCTTTTTGTGTTAATCACTTTCATCTCTCTTAATTTGTTTACTCTGTTTAGGGACTTTTGGCTTTAGAGGGTGAGCTTACCCCCATTCTTGTCCAGATGGTAAAAAGCGCAAACATGAATGGACTTTTGGATAGTGATAGTGATTCCCTAAGCAGTTGCCAGCATCGGGTGAAAGCCAGACTTCACGAAATACTTCAGAAAGACAGAGATTTCACTTCTGAAGACTATGAAAAGGTGAGGCGGAGATCTGCTTTTTCCCCCTTATTCCAGTGTGTCCCATTGCTCAGGGTTATTGTCAGCCGGTATCATACACACTTCCTTGTTCGGCCTGTGAAACAAGACACGCGGTGCTTGCACTAGAGAAAAGCTCCTGGAGGACATCCAGGGCAGGCGCATTGCAGTCTTCATCAGGACTGTTCCTGCTCTGGCGGTGGATGTCCTTTTCCACCCTCAATCCATCGGAGTCGTCCTGGGGCCCTGCTTTGTCGGTAGTAGTTCAGTCATTCATAAATGATTGTTGGCACTATATACGATGCTCTCCCGCTTCTGCTCACTTCATTTTGCATTACTTCCTGCAAGGCTTTCCAGAATATACATGTTCAAATATAGTCAGTAGTATAGCATTGATTCAATCACGGAGTTACACATTTCTCTAAAGCAGCCTAAAAAGCGTGCCTCCAGAAGAAATGAGGTCATTTTACCGGCCTCCAGATGTAATGACAAGAATTAAGTGCAAAGGGCTTGTATGTGCACGTAGGGAGCCACCCACGGCAGGTTATCTTTTCTGTGAATGCTTGAGGAAATTGTTTCAGTTTCTGAGGAGACAGCACCGAGGAGGTGCTTTTGTAAGTCTAACGTGTTCTTCCTGAAATGCTACTATTAAACCACTGATTTGTTGTTCTTCTTTTCTTTCTTACTCTCACATTGCTCAATAAGCTCGCAGTAGTTTTTGAAATTAGAAAAGTGACCTATAACTTGCCTTTTAAAAGATAAAATGATAGAAATAGATGTGGGTAAAGTGAAATGAATTCCATTCAAGGCATTAGAAACAATGTCAACAAAAACCTCGTGAGCTGAAGAAATGCAATCATTGACTGCTTCCTCAGTAAACTTTCCTCTAGACAGCCTGTCCTTGTTCTTTCACTGAACTAAGGTGAGTATTTCCTGACTGCATACATGCATTTGGAGATTTGATGTGCTTTGGCACTCTTAACCTTCTTAACTATATGCCTTTTTGGTCCTCTGCAGTGATGAAAATTTTTGCATGTGCTTTATTGAGCAAATGCTTAATGCAGCACAACTAAGTACAAAACAACTTCCTTCTGCAGCTTACTCCATCTGGAAGCAATTCTGTTATCAAATCAATGCAGTTAATTAAAAATCCTGTGAAGACCTGTGACAAAGTTTACTCTTTGATTCAGAGTTTGACGTCTCAAATCAGACAAAAAATGGAAGATCCCACGTCCTCAGGTACATTTCAGATGACCCGTATTTATTTGTCTTTTGACATAAAGCATGTGCCCGTTATAACTCTTATAAGCCCATTTTAACTCGATGCCACACGCATCTTTAGTCATTTATAGCTCTTCAGTCCTTCTAAAAACGAATTGCTTTGTTGCAAAAGTTTTCTGTCATAAGACAGCAAAAGCTGGACCTGCTTTTTTAAAGAGCATCTGACTGGAAACCCATGAGACTACCACTTACCTAGCTGGGCAAATAAGGCCATTTGATCTCTGCTTCATCACGTATCACTATTAGGAGAGAGCAGATAGTATAGTGATTATAAAAGCACTGGGGCTAGACGCAGCTACTTATAACCAGTGTGGATCTCTCTGGGCCTCATTTTTTTCACATATAAAATGAGAGATTAGACTACATGTTCCCTAAAGTCCTTGAAATCGTACGGTGGTTGACGATGAGGACAACTAGCATTTTTATTATTCTCATTTTTGCAAATGAAGAAACTGAGGCAAGCAAGGGTTAAATGATTGACCCATAGCTACTAAGTGTTGGAGCCCAAATTTGACCACAAGTCTCTGGCTCCAGTTCTAACATTTTATCTATTGTGCCTGCTTAGTTTGTAGTTAAGCAGATGATATTTCGGTTGTCTCTATTCATCTGCTCTGTTGAAGTGAATCTAAAGTAAATAATACTTTATAAGCAAAATTAAATAAGTTTACCTACCAATTCATAATGAAATATTTGATTTTGTACATAGAAGAAATGTAACATTTTGTTCTAAAGATTGCTAGCGGTAGTAATTTCCCAATTTCTTAGATTGGTGGGCTGAGTTTTAAAATCACTGAAATGTACATTAATTAGAGTGCTGGTTTTCAACTTTGAAATATGACATGTTATTGGACCATTTATTTCTTTGTTGTAGATATCCAGCTTTATCATAGTGAAACGTTAGAGCTAATGCTACGTCGATGGTCCAAGTTGGAAAAGGACTTTAAAACAAAGAATGGAAAATATGACATCAGTAAAATCCCTGACATTTATGACTGTATAAAATATGATGTTCAGCATAATGGCTCTTTGAAATTAGAAAATACAATGGATTTGTACAGGCTTTCAAAAGCTTTAGCAGATATTGTTATCCCTCAAGTAAGTACTAAAATATAGGAATCACTTTCATTGCAATTACTGACATTTTAAAAAAATGTTTCTATATCCAGTGTCATGATTATTAAAGTGAGGAAACAAAATAACGACACTAAAGTAGATATACAAAATTATAACAACCTAAATAAAACAGAATCTTTGATAAGGTTTCCCATTTAAATTGTAAACGTTTTCATTTCATGTTCTCTAGTGTGAATATGAAAGTATATGAATAAGCAGAATGACTAATGAGCATGTATCATCACTCAAATAGTCACGTCTTAAGCAATCCAAAGGGAATGAATTAGCTCATTATCTGTTCACATAGTTTATTAACTCTTTGACTTTCACTCCCAAGTACTGTAGTTTTAGAATTTGTTTCTAGAGTTTACTACATATTGGAAATTAACCTTCAAATATTCAAATCTTTGTTTATGGAATATTGAACTTTACTTTTTAAAAATAATTTTTTTATTTTGTCTTTAATAAGAATCCATTAACAGTAACATTAATATGTTCAAAAGTCTGAAAAAGAGAATTTTGACCTGAAACCAAAAATTTCCAGGGCAAGAATTTTGCCTTTTTTAAGGTATATGATAACTTCAGAAGTATCCTGCTTGTCCATGTCTACTCCTCAAGCCTTTTCTATCCTCTTCTGTAAGTTTCTTATAATGCTCTCATAACCTTCTTTCTGCTCACTGTGATTCTCTTCCTCCCAGGCTCCCCTGCCCAAACGAAAAACAAAAACAAAACCTCCTTTGCCACAAATAGGCATGATCGAGGAAAACAAACGCACACGTTGGTCACGTTGACACACGTAGATCTCATTCTCCATCAGGGTCCTTTAGTGTCATGGTTGGTTATTGTGCTCCGAGTGCTTAAGCCTTTCCAAGGGTTATTCCTCCTATTGTTGTATTCCCCGCTTAAATTGATGTACAAATTGAAAACACCTTCGTCTGTTCTTACGGGACAAATGTGGACTGTTTGAAGATGAGGCTGGAGCACTACACACCGGCTCATGGTGTAGAAAAGCTGCTAATCAAACTGTCTGATGGGCCCTTCCTTCTTACTCTTGGCGTCCTGGCTTCAAGAGTCAACCACGTGTCTTTTCCTATCACAAGGCTTTTCTTACTAATTCTCTCTCTTATCAAGTCATCCTGACTGCACTCATGGGTAAAAATATGATTTTAACTGCAAACTCCCTCGATCCCCTTTGAGCTTCTTAAGTACAAGAAGTTCAATCCTTTTTTCATTGGAATGCTTAGCTTGGAGACGTTTTTCAGAATTTGGATAAATAAATTGCAGAATTAATCCTATTTTATTAAGAGGGTCCCTGGAAAAAAATGTCCTTATGGTTTTGAGATCATCCATAGACTTGGCGGCATCAAGGTGTTCATGTAAACCTGTATCTTCCTTGCTTCCTTATCTTGGTTTAAAGAAACAGTATTTAGATTTGCATTTAAATTAAATTAAAAGTTGTGGAAAAAACAATGTGAAATGAAACAAAAACTGTACATTTAAGTGAAGCTACATGGTTGATTTTTGTCTCCTAATTCTCATAACAACTCACTAAAAAAGGTACTGCCAAATGACATGTTTTTAATATTACTTCATGTCAACTAATGCCCATGCATGAATATTATTTGTAGTGTGGTAAATAGGAATATTATTAAATAATTCAGAAAATAGTTGTAGGCACATAATTTCGAATTGGGAATACTCTTATGTGTATATATTAACAATTCAATCTTCCTGAGATGAATGTCTTTCTTAGTAATGTTTGAAATGTCCTATTTCTAATATTGTTGTATTTTCGTTCTCTTAGGAATACGGCATATCTAAAGTTGAAAAACTAGAGATTGCCAAAGGCTATTGCACGCCTTTAGTTAAGAAGATTCGATCGGACCTTCAGAGAACACAAGATGATGACACTGTAAATAAGCTCCATCCTCTGTAAGAACCATCTTTCAATGAGTTATCGTGTTTGTGCCCTTATATATGTATTTATATGTAGCTAAGCCATCAGAATACATGTGAAAATAGCAAAATAATGCAAGTAGAAAGTTTTCTGATAAAAAGTTTCAGGAAACAACACAAAAATAAAATAAACTCCTACTTAGTGTGTTGAAAGATGAAGGAGATCCAGTTGGTCAGACGAGACAGAGAGTCATCGACTGAAATTCTTTTGACTCCGTCCTGTAGGAGAGCTTGAGGGAGATGATCGAACAAAGCCCAAGTGAAATGGCGTCCCCAGCACTGATGGAGCTGCCTGGGTTGTGCCGGCTCTGATCCGCCCTGGAGCTACAGAGAGATCCTAGTCCACTGGTGGGGAGGGATCAAGCACCAGCTAAAGGGTCCCTCGCTGCCCAGCGACACCGTTTCTGGGCTTTTCCTCTGGGCTCGGGCCACTTGACTGCAGGGCATCTTGCTTGGCCTGAGCCCCAGCAGTTGTCTGGTCAACCTTAACTGGCGATAGCCCGACGTGGCACTTTTCTACCCAATCTTCGTAATGTCGTACTTTCAAAAAGAGCTTTCTGTGCCATTTCGGGTTAATTTTCATTGAATTCTCGCTCTCCGGGATAAAGATTTATACTACAAAATATCTGAAATGGCAGTTCATAAGACTGTGTTTAGTACGGTTCCCAATCAGGTGCCTTTGGTAGATTTTTTTCATCTGTTTTATTAAAACCCTCACCGTCTGTCTTCGAATCGATCATTTCCAAAGCAGAAGAACGGTAAGGGCTAGGCAATTTGGGTGAAATGACTTGCCCAGGGTCACCCAGCTAGGCAGCACCTGAGACGACATTTGAACCCAGGACTTCCTGTCTCCAGGCCTGGCTCTCCACCCATTGAACCACCTACCTGCCCCTTTTTACTTACATATAATCAGATTTATCATAAACCTGTGCTTCCTTTTTATAAAATAAGTGCTGACTTTGCGATGTTTTTAAAACAGTCTGTTTCTACCTTCAGGTATTCCAGAGGCGTCATGTCCCCGGAACGTCACGTGCGTACTCGATTATATTTCACCAGTGAAAGTCACGTGCATTCTTTACTCTCCATCCTTCGCTACGGGGCCTTGTGTGATGTAAGTTGAATCCCGAGCAGGCTCCATTTGCCAAAACACTGTTCTTAGCTAAGATGTTCCTGTGTTCTTAACACACGTTGTTGGTGGTGTTGGTTAAAGCCCACCTTTTCCTGGCGTACGGAAAAGAGCCTGGATTAGAAGGGAAAGACCCGGGCTCCAGGTTCAGATCTCTTAATACTTGGCAGTGGGACCACCCAGTCATAGTCATTAATGTTTAAGTGCCTGCCAAGTACCAGGCTCTGAGATGGCAAAGAGAGCCCAAAGAATGTCCTTGATCCTTTCTGTAATGGGGACGACACTAAGTAAATAACTGTGTGCATTCCTGTATGTATATAAAATAAATTGGGTTTAATCTGTAGGAAGTTCAGGGGGATCAGGAAAGGCTTCCTGTAGAAAATGGACTTTGAGCTGTTACTTGAAAGAATCTAGAATTCCAGGGATGAAAGACAACTAGTCAGAATGCCTGACATTGGGAGAAGTGCCTCGGGTCAGGAACAGCAAGGAAGAATAACTCAATTATCATGAGATTTATTAAAATAAAAACTAGAGTTAAAAGGGAGCTAACTCAAGTCACGGCCTTGATAAAGAAGAAGAAAGAGGGAGGAGTCCCAGAAAGTTATAAACAATCATGTAAAGACATACATACATGAAGGGGAAAGGATGCTGGGAAATACAAAAGGAATTCTGGGGAATGTAGCCCTGGGGTTCAAGATTTTCCAACCCTACAAGAGTATAAGAAGGCGAGACAGGAAGGCATGTTCTTGATTATGAAATATCTTAAATGCCAAACAGAAAATTGTTTATTTGATCCTGAAAGCAATAGGGAATCACTGGAATTTATTGACTAGGAAGGTGACCTGGCCTCTTGGATTCTCAGTTTCCTCATTCCCAGTACAAAACAGTTAGCATTCATTAAGCACCTATTTAAAGACCAGACACTGGCAATGAAGAACAATAATAATTGCATTCCCAATTCTATGGTGAGATTTAAAGCAATCTGTAAACTGAAGTCCTTCTAATTAGTGTGAAGAATCCAAAATCCAATCCATGGGATCCTGAAGCAGTTTTCCACTAGAATTATTGTACAAAGGAGAGATGTCTAAAAATTTCCTAAAAGATGGGAAATCCATTGATTACTCATTGTCATTCTTACGTCATTATCCTTAAACATGTATATCTAAGAAAAAAAAAAGTCCATCCACATTGAAGCTGGGGAATCTAGAATAAAAGGAGACTGCAATTAAAGTCACCTTGATTCCTGCTTCATCCTTTTACCTTCAGGTCCTACTAAAGCCTTCCTTTCAGTTTCCATACTCTCCTTCCTGTGCATATGCATCACCCCTGAAGGTAGTAGAAGCCAGGGACCTTGCCCAGTAAGTTCCAGAGTAGAGTAACAATGAAGCATGTATCTCGTGCCCATGTCACTCTCCTATTTCTTCCCCTTTATGACCTAAAAACATTTTCCAGGAAAGTAAAATGTCAGAACTTAAGGAAGAAACTCATGTATGTTTTTAGAAAATAAACAACCCCAATTTCCCTGTCTTTATAAGCATGGATTTTGAAATCTCTGCTCTACATTTGGATCCCCTCATTGGGATCTTGGAGGAGCTCGTCTAACCTCTTTGAGCTGTAGTTTCTCCATTGGTGAAATAAAACATTAAACCTAATAACTTTCCAGGTCTCTCCAATTCCAAATCTATAATCCCTTATTAGATTTTCCTGAAAACACAACACAAAGTATACAGAAGTCCTTTCAAGCTACAAGGTTAGTTTATAACAAAATAAGATTTAATTTACTGAAATTATTTTCAAACAACTTTTTGGAGATGCACATGTATACATTATGTTATATTTCCTATGCATATATGTGTGTGTGGGCACCAATATGTACATGTATGTCATTGAGAGTCATCATGTCATAATGGTTAGATAGCCGGTCTGGAAACCATGAAGACGTGGATTTGAGCCCTTTTTCTGGTCCATATTGTCTATTGAACCCCAGGGAGATTCCTTCTCTCTCCAGTGCTCTAGCCGAGTAGCAGGCTCTTAAGTTAAGAAGAGGGCAGAGGAGTGTTCTTAAATAAGAGTTCCCTTTAGAAATAACAGAAGGAATGAGCGCTGGACCGTCCCTGGTCCATAGTCTAGGCCTAGCACTAAGAGCATTGTGATCTCAGCTAAAGCACTTGGCTTTCACTTCCCCATTTGTGAAGGGATGTTTTCTCCTGGCTTAAAAATGCCAAACTGTTTAGGCATCGTTGGAATTGGGCAGTTGTGGATTCATGCCTTCCCTGTAGATAGATATTAGTGAGGCAGCTGATCCCCACAAGCTACGTAACCCTTCCTGGCCCTGGATGACTAAGAATATCGACTGCCAATGAGTTGTTGATCTGCCTTTGTGGGAGAGATTTCTGTGCTACGAATTTTAGGCCCCCTCCAAAGAATCTCAGCACCTGCTGTATCTGGGGTGGATAGTGCTTTATTGGGTGCTGCGGGATGTTCGTGGTCACGTGGGGCTGTCCCTGCCTTTAAATCTCACCTCATCCTAGGAACAACAGTGCTTCCTTTGAGGTTTGGGGAGTGTTATCCAGATACACCGGGCCGCTGATTGTTACTGAATTATCCTGATACGCCGGGCCGCTGATTGTTACTGAATTATCCTGATATGCCGGGCCGCTGATTGTTACTGAATTATCCTGATACGCTGGGCCGCTGATTGTTACCAAATTATCTGGATATATCCGGATACGCCGGGCCGCTGATTGTTACTGAATTATCCTGATACGCCGGGCCGCTGATTGTTATTGAATTATCCTGATATGCCGGGCCGCTGATTGTTACTGAATTATCCTGATACGCTGGGCCGCTGATTGTTACCGAATTATCTGGATATATCCGGATACGCCGGGCCGCTGATTGTTACTGAATTATCCTGATATGCCGGGCCGCTGATAGTTACTGAATTATCCCGATACGCTGGGCCGCTGATTGTTACCGAATTATCTGGATATACCTGGATACGCCGGGCCACTGATTGTTACTGAATTATCCCGATATTCCGGGCCGCTGATTGTTACTGAATTATCCTGATACGCTGGGCCACTGATTGTTACTGAATTATCCCGATACGCTGGGCCGCTGATTGTTATCGAATTATCTGGATAGATCCAGATACGCCGGGCCGCTGATTGTTACTGAATTATCCCAATATGCCAGGCTGCTGATTGTTACTCACGGCTGTTTTGTAGCTGTTGGGTAGTTTTGTAAATGTGCTCTATAAATACATGTGTGCCTGGTTTATGTGCAAGAATATGCAGAACATGCCATTGTTAATAGTTAACAGTCTTCTCTGATTACCGCCCAGACTGCTTTACGATGTAGATAATCCTAGAGAAGGTCTACGGTTACTAGTAACAGTCAGGCAGGGTCAGACCCCGGCCTTCCAGATGTCAAGTCCCATGTTCTAACATCCAGGAAGCCGTGAGGCTCTTCATAGTTTACACAAGCATACTTAAATGAGATTCTAGAACCTGCTGTTTGTGGCAGTACAGAGAGTTATGCTGGGAAGTGATGGGCTTGTAGAATGGAGATTCGTGGTCTCTCCATGGCGTCTGCTGGAGTTCAGGAAAGAATATCGAAATGCAAAATGACTTATTAAAGCTGTAATGTAATAAACTAGGCATGTTTGACATGTTGCTTTTGTCTAGGAATCAAAAGATGACCAGTGGAGGCGAGCTATGGACTATCTGAATGTTGTCAGCGAGCTCAACTACATGACTCAGATTGTTATCATGCTCTATGAGGATCCAAACAAGGTAACCTACTGTGGTGTTTTCATTTTGTATTTTTTCAAGAATAAATAACCCTGAATCCTTCATTTTGAGAGAGAACATTTTCTCACCTTTCTCAGGATCTGTCCTCAGAAGAGCGTTTTCACGTTGAGTTACACTTTAGCCCAGGAGCCAAAGGCTGTGAAGAAGACAAAAATTTACCATCTGGGCATGGTTATAGACCTGCTTCGAGAGAGGTAAATTTTTTGAAACCCTGTGCATGGACAAGATATGATTGTGGTAGTTGCCCCAAATATTCTCTTAATTTTTTTTTATGACTAAAAAGTTTGGGTAGGTGGCTTAGGAGATAAGAGTCAGACCTAGAGGGGAGCCCTTGGGTTCAAATCTGGCCTCAGAAACTTCCTTAGCTGTGTGACCCTAGAGAAGTCACTTAACCCCCATTTCCTAGCCTTTCCCATTTTTCTGCCTTGGAATGGAATGGATACTTAATATCAATTCTGAGACAAAAGGTAAAGTGCTTTTTTAAGTATTATTTTTTAAAGAGTTTGGCTTGATCTGGCAAGAGAAGTATTATGTCTTTAAGTAGATTAAAACTCCTAAGATTCAGAGTGCACTCCATGTTTTTTAATGTGCTATATAACTGATGTACAATTTATTCTATTTTAAAAGAGATTCGGTCAACTATGTACTTTGAAAAGCTTTCCATGGGATATTTCAATATTGAAAACATTTATAGTTTGGCTTGTCAGGATTTATGTAGTCTTTCTCCCCTTTTACCTCTGTAGAGGGAGGGACTCAGGTGTAACTTGGGGACAAAAAGGTTAAAAGACTCAGAGAATCATTAAATCAGAATGTGTCACAGGTGGTGGATCTTGATATCAGGTTTTCCAAAATCCAAGGCCATGCATGCACACTCTACAGCTAATTCTAACATCTCTCTAAAACTGTAAGTTGCAGAAGGTTTTATGTAAAGAACAGCTTGATGCTTAATATTGTATTCAATAAAAGGAGATTTCCTCCCTGGCAGGTTCTGTAAACTTTTGGAATTACAGGCCTAAACAAACAGATAATGTTAAATATTTGACCACCAGATGAAAATAAATGTATAAAAATATGTTACTAAATATAATGAATTAAATTATTCTGGGATATGAGTAGCTCTTTGAAAATTAGTTTTGAAAGCAGTATTCTGTATTCTAAGGTATTACTGGATCACATTACCCTAATCCCTTAAAAAGACTAATTTAGGTCCTCCACGGTTAGGGAAATCATGCCCTTCCAGGATCATATCCATTTGTTTTTCAGAAGACTTTTATCTTTAACCCAGGCATTTCTAGTCACTCGATTACATGTATCCCTAGTTTTTTTCATGAACTTAAGTTTCTAAACTCAGTTTCTCATTCAGATTCTGTGCAGTCTTTCCTCATTCCCAGTGGAATAAATATTCTTCCTTCCTGGAACTTTTCCCAAGACCTTTTGTTTTGCCAGATCCCTTTCTTTGACTGGCTCATCCTCATGCCTCTCCCTGAGAGTGTGCTAAAACTTCTACAAAATGTGGGTAAGAAGCAGGCCTTGTGGGTACCTCCAGTTACTGCCTTATAGCCCCCTCCCCAAAGCATCCCCTTTAGGTCCTTTTCCAAGAGAGCTGGTCACTCCTTAGGAATCGCGAAGGGCCCTCATTCGATCTTCTATAACCTCCTCAGTTTCCATCTGCCGAATCTAATCTGTTCATCGGCTCAAGGTATTCTCTGAAATAAGGAATTCCTGTCAGTTCAGTTCTAGCCAAAAGGTCACGTTATGTTACCTGCTACTCGTGTCTGTGTGCGTTCGCAGCGCCTCGAGCTTCTGAGGCCCGTGCTTCGGTCTGCAGGCCAAGTCCATCCGTTCTCTCGTTGCTGGTAGCGTGTTTCAGCTCGAGTCCTTTAGAACGGTTATGGATCCGGATAGTGATTAGAGTGGCTATAGATTATCCTCACAGCATCGCTTTTCCTGTGAGCGGTGATCTCTGGGTTCTACTCCCTTCCCCTGGCCACAATTGATAGGAGTCTGCCCAAGGTTTTCCCAAACCATCTCCTTCGTCATTTCTTAGGGCAGAATAATAGCCGTTTATGTCTAAATCATGTCTTCGTTTTTAATCTTGGTAAACAGTGTGATTTGGTCTTTGCCTTCCTCAGCAATTTTTATTGTCTATTTAGTTACTGCTCCAATGGTTGGGACCTTTGGGTTCCTCAAATACTGCCGAATTGTGCTCATTTGCATCTATGAATCATTTTCCTATTATGTTATATTAATCAATCACTTTGTTATCTAGTACTAAAGTGTTTTGATGATTACTGCTTGGGGGTCTAGTTCAGGTTCTGGTACTGTTGGGCCTTCTTCCCTCTTGATATTTTTCATTGATTTCCTTGATATTTTTGACCTTTTGGCTTTCTAGATGCATTTTGTTATTTTTTTAGCTTTTTAAGGGAACTCTTTGGCGGTTTGAATGGCGTGGCACTGAAGAAGTAAACTGTTAGGTAGTCTAGTCACTTTTATTATATTGATTCAGTCTACTCATGATCAATTAATATTTCTTCAATCATTTGAATTTTTCCTTTATTCATATGGAGAATGTTTCTTCATTGTGTTTATGTAGTTCCTATGCATGTCTTGACAGGTAGGTACTCCTAATAGTTTGTCCTGCCTGTAGTTATTTTAAATGGAATTGCTTCCTGGTTTTTTATTTGTAACCTGGGGAAATGCTGTAGATATCTGTGAGTTTGTTAAATTCTACAACTTGGCTAAAATGGGTTTTTTCAACTAGTTTTTTAGTGAATTTCTAGGATTCCTAAATGTTTGTGTCATTTTCAAAAAGTGCTAGTTTATTTTTATTCCTTTAATTTCTTTTTCTTGTCTTATTGCTTTAGTTAGCATTTCTAGTACTAAATGGTAATAATGGACATCCTTGCTTCATTCCTGATCTTATTGGGAAGGCTTTTTTTTAAGTTTATCCCCTTTACAGATAATCCTTACTTTTGGTTTTAGTTCTAGACTACTTATCAATTTAAGAAGAGCTCCATTTATTCTTTTCTTTCCTAGATTTTTAATAGGAATCTGTGTTGTATTTTGTCAAAAGCTTTTTCTATGTCTATTGAATTAATCATATGGTTTTTGTTGTCTTTATTATTGAAATAATCAGTGATGCCATCAAACCAGCCCTGCATTCTTGATATAAATCCAACCTGGCATATAATCTTCATGGTGTATTGCTTCAATTTCCTTGCTGGTATTTTTATTTAAAATGTTTGCATCAATATTCATTAGGGAAGTTTTCATATAATTTTCTTTCACTGGTTTTTTTCTTCCTGGTTTAAATATCAAAATTATATTAGTCTGATAGAAAAAACTTGGTAGAACTTCTTCTTTACCTATTTTTTCCCAACAGTTTATTTAGTATTACAATTCATTGGGGTTTTTTGTTGTTTTTTTTAAACCCTTACCTTCCATCTTGGAATCAATACTGTGTACTGGCTCCCAGGAAGAAGAGTGGTAAGGGCTAGGCAATGGGGGTCAAGTGACTTGCCCAGGGTCACATAGCTGGGAAGTATCTGAGGCCAGATTTGAACCTAGGACCTCCTGTCTCTAGACCTGGCCCTCAATCCACCGAGCCACCCAGCTGCCCCCCAATTCATTGTTTCTTAAATGTTTTAAAGAATTTTCTTATAAAGCCATTTGGTCCTGGGTTTGCTTTAATTTTCTTAAGTTGTTCATTTATGTCTTGTTCAATATATTTTTTAAATAGGTTTATTGATATTAATATTTTATTGTTTATAAAGTGATTTATTAATATTTATAATTCTATATTTATATTATTGCATTTACTCTTCTGTTAATTAGAGTAGCTTAAATTTTAGTAAATAAGTATCCATTTCAATTTAGAATATCAGTTTTATTGGTATATTGTTGGGGGAAATTGCTCCTAATAATTAGTTTAATTTCATTTTCATTGGTTGTACATTCTCCATTTTCAGTTTTATCTCCTCTGATTTTCAGGAGTTCTGTTATTATTTGAAAGTTTTTAATTTGTTTTTTTTTAGGTTTTGGTATTTGCATGCTTAATTCATTAATCTTTCTCCCTTTTTTTGATATAAACATTTATATACATTCATATGTATGTATATTTTCCTCTCAGTATTTCTTTGGCTACATCCCACAAATTTTGATGTTGTCATGGTTTTCACTATCTTTAATGAAATTATTGATTGTTTCTATGATTTATTCTTTGACCCACTCTAGGATTTGTTTTTACAATTAAATTTCAATCTATATTTTAAGAGCTTTTATTTAATATAACTTTATTACATTATGGGCAGAAAAAAATGATGCTTTTCTACTTTTGCCTCTGAGGTTTTTATGGCCTAAAACATGTTTACTTTTTGTGAAGGCACCTTGAAAAGTTGAGAAATAAGTGGACTTCTTTCTGTTCCTATTTAATATTCTCTAGAGGTCTATCATATCTAACTTTTCTAAAATTCTCTTCATCTTAACTTTTTGTTTAGTTCATGATAGATTTATCTAGGTCTGAAAGAAGTAAATTGAGGTCTCCCACTATTATGGTTTTACTGTTATTTTCTCCTATAACTCATTTAACCTTTCCTTTAAAAATGTAGTTTTTGTATCATTTGGTGCTTGTATGTTCAATATTATTAATTCATTGCCTGTGGTACCTTTTAGCAAAATATAGTTGCCTTCATCATTTCCTTTAAATAGGCTTATTTTTGCTTTTGTTTTGCCTGAGGTCATGATTTCTACTCTTCCCTTTTTCCATTTCAATTGAAGCATAATATAATAGATTCTTCTCCAGCCCCTTATTTTAACTCTGAGTATGTTTTTCTTACAAGTAAACAGACATATTGTTTCTTACAAACAATATATTGTTCAGTTCTAGTCTCCAATCCATGTTGCTATTTTGTTCTTTTTATGAGTAAGAACATCCTATTCACATTTACAGTTATGATTACTAATGACTAATTACTTTTTCCCTCCACCCTATTTTCTTAGGTTTATCCTTCTCTTTTTCACCCTGGCCCTTCCTCAGTCTTTTTGCTTCTGACCACTGTCTCCCTTAATCCATCTTTCCTCATATACCTTCCCCACATTATGTAAGATAAATTCCTTTACCTCACACTCTATGTGAATGTATATTCTTCCCTCCATGAACCAGATGAAATCAGAGTAAGTGTTCCCCACTGCAACTTTCTGCTCCATTTCATAAACTCCTTTTTACACACTCGATATATATATAAGATAATTTTCTCTATTCTTCCTCTTCTTTTTCCCAGTACATCCCTCTCCGTCACCTTTCCATTCTTCTGTTGAGATTTTCCCAAAATAATAGAATTACACCCATACCTTCCAAATAGCCTTCTTCTAAGCACTATAGATAGATAGATAGATTAATTGATTGAGATATAGACATATATGTAAAGAGAAGTATACATTTATCAGTTCTTTCTCTGGAGGTAGATATTTACTGCTACTATTCTTACATTCCTGTTGCTGTATACAATGTCTTCTTGGGTTCTGCTTCTTTTACTCTTCATTATTTCATGCAGATCTTCCCATATTTCTCCAAAATGAGCCTGCTTGATGCTTCTTATAGCGTAGTAGTATTTCATCATAATCATACTGTATTCCACTCCTTTATTCCTCAAATAGTGGGCTTCCCCTCAATTTACAGTTCTTTGCCTCTACAAAAAGATCTGCTACAAATATTTTAGAACATATATGTTCTCCTTTTTCCTTTATTAACTTGGGATGCAGACATAATAATGGTCTTGCTAGGTCAGAAGGTAGACACAGTTTTATAACTCTTTGGGCATAATTCTAGAAGAATTTCCAAAATGGTTAGATCATCTAACAGTTTCCCCAACTTATTAGTGTCGCATATTTTTCCACATCCCCTTCTACATTTTTCAGGTTTTTTATGCTGTTATTTTCTGACCTCTATTACATGTTGATCAACCATGAAAGGCTAAAGTATTATCAGCAAAGCAAGATTCCACAATAACTTTGAGGGGCTCATAATAAAAAATACCATCAATCAGCCAAAGAAGGAACTTTTGAAGTCTGACTGACTACAGATTAAAAAAGCATGCCATTTTTCACTTTATTTCCTTCACGAATTTTTTAAATTATACATGTGATATGTATCATCTTTCATGCCATAAGGAATATGAAATATATATTGCATGATAGTAGTGGTATACTACCAAGGGGAGAGAAGGGAAGGAGGGAAAAAATATGAATCGCAAAATGTCAGATAACAATTTTTAAAAACTGTTTCTATGTAAAATTGGAAAAATAAATAGAAAAGTAATCTAAATTATTTGTGAGGGAATTTGGGAGAGTCAGAACCCTGGGCCTGGAAGACCTGAGTTCAAATCCACCTTCAGACACTTTCTGAGTGATTTTGGGTAAGTCACTTAACTTCTGTTCTCCTCGGTTTCTTCAACTATAAAATAGGGATAAAAGTAGCACCTACATCTCGGAATTGTTGTGAAGATCAGATGAGTTAATATTTATTAAAAAAGTGCTTAGCACAATTCTTGCTACATACGTGCTACATAAATGCTTGTTTTCTCCTTTCCTTGTTCCACATTTATTTTCATTTTTGGCAAATTCTCTTTTCCATTGTTCATTTTGGCATTTGATTAAATCGGCATTCATTGCATAGTATATTATAATGTTTTGATTGTTCTATATGTTAGTATCTAAGCTCCCCTCAAGATTCAAGAAGCTAATCATTTGCATTGCTTCATATTTTCCAGTGTTGGACAAATAGTACAACTTCAACAATGTTGAGCGGAATATATTTTTATATGGATGGTTCATGTGATTTTTGCCACTATAAATATAAATTTTTAGTAATTATAGCAAAGCCTTTGTCTTACTTAAAGAAATATTTATAATACTTTTTACCTGCAGAATGAAGAAAAAAAGAAAACTTCCAGAAGAACTGACTCCATTGAGGAGTCATTTAAACATAAAAAGGATGAGCCTGAAAAATGTGCTTCAGTTTTTAAACCCATGGTATCAGATCCAATTCATATATTCAAAAAAACTAATGTTATACGACCTAGGAAAGCTGAAGTAAGTATGTGTGTTATAGCATGTTATCCCTAAAAGAAACTAATAGTTTAAGAAAATAGAAAAGAAAATACAGCTTAAATTTGATCAAGGTGGGGACTTAGCAGAAATTCTGAATGAAAACTGTGTATTTTTATCATTAAAAAATAATGATTTTTTTAACCATTAAAAAAATGGCAACCATTGTAAAATTTAGGTCGCTGAACTCTCAATCAGTGGATTGAGAGCCAGGCCTAGAGATGGGAGGTCCTGGGTTCAAATCTAGCTTCAGAGTGACCCTGGGCAAGTCACTTAACCTCCATTGCCTAGCCCTTACTGCTCCTCTTCCTTGGAACCAATACACAGTATTGATTCCAAGATGGAAGGTAAGAGTTGGGGGGGGAGGGGGGCGGAGGGCATTTTTAGTTTTGTGATAGAACATACCTAAAGAGACCCAGATAAATCCTTACAAAGATCCTTCAGATTAACTGTCTTCCCATTGTCACTGGAGACTACTGCGGTATTAGGTGTTTGTTTTTCTTTTGTTTTTTTTTTTAATCTTAAAAGAAAAAAGATGATGAAAGAGAGGGAGTTTTGGTTTGGTGTGAGAAGGAATCAGTAAAATGGCTGCAACTGGCTTGAGTGATAGCAGTTTAAGGAGGGGAACACCAAGTTAGTCGCTTCAACAACATTTCAACATTAATCGATTTTCCTAATTAAATTGCAGTGGTCAATGCTTAAAATCAGGAGATGCCCGAGTCACTTTCTTACATTCAGTGGCGAAAGCACCTTGGGAATAGTTGAGCATCAGAGTAACACTGATCCGCAACCGATAGGTCAGGGTTACTTTGCTGGGAAAGGCCCTGCAGGGGGAAGCAGCTGCTGCTGGATTCCGGCACGTCTTTCTGAGCGCCCACAAGAGAGAGTGGCCTAGTGTCGAGGGACAGAAGCGCTTGCGGGAAGTAGGATCCCGAGTGTGTGTGGGAGGAGCAGAATCCAGCTTCGTTTTCAGCGGTTCTCACCGCGGCGTGTCTGACACGCCCCCTCGGAAGGTCGCGTTGGTCAGGAAATGCACCTGACCGCGGTTCCTAGTTGGACGACCGCCTTTCGGTAGGAAGTAGGAAGTCTAGGCAGGCTGCGGCCACTTCCTCGGGAGTGACACCGTGCCAGCCCGACGCGCTGTGGGTGTTTGGGGAGCCCCGTCGCCTTCCGTGGCTGGGCTTCCCAAAAGGCTCGTGCAGAATCTCAGGCGTTGTCAGAGTCTGGACGGCACGTGGATAAACCTGTTCTGTGAAATGCTTACAGAGTTGTTTTCCACAGATACTTCTCTGCCACGCTAAACTTTTACTTCCATAAGGCAGACTCTTCAAGTCAAACCTTGAAGACTTTTCCCAGCGCCCACCACCTCCATGGAAATCAGAAGTTTGCCCTTCCTAGAGACACACAGAGAAACAGACTATTCTCTTCATTTGGTGCAAGTAGACTTTACCGTCCTCACTGTCTGAACTGGACATGCAAACATGTCAAAGGGGAATGTTTGCTGCATGTTGTACCTGCTGAGCTCTTCAAAAGAGTCTCTGGAGGGGCTAGAAAAACGGATAGCTTGAAAGGGTTTGAGTCCATTTCATTGTTCAAAGTTTTGTCTTTCTTTGTCTTAATATTTGGCAGGCATCACTCCTTAGCACAGCTCATTAGGGCTTGGGTTCAGAAATCCGTTTTGAAGCCTCTTGAATAAAAATAAATGGAATCCTGAAAGTGTAAAAGCAGTCTATGGAATAGAAATTGGGGTCGTTTATCCATTTGGTGAGGGAGGGGAAAACTATTAAGCAGTACAGTATGTATGAGGTAGATGCCTTATACCTCTTTTCCTCAATTAGAACTAAGTATGTATTTGATAGTTTTTTATCAAAAAAATTTGCCAGAATATTACGTCTAAGGAAGGATTAATGGCATTATTTCTGTTAAGCTATCAAGTTAAATACTGAAATATTTTGATGTCCTAGTTACTGTTTAATAGTTTTAGAAAAGTGAATGAAAGTGTACACACTGTATTTTTTTTTCTTTCTGATCAGTTGACTCTATTATATCTAACTGTGCATGCTTTGCTGTTTTGTTTTGTTTTTGTTTTTGTTTTTTGCCCCCTTTCTCACTTCCAGGAAGAGAGCCCCCTGAGTGTGTCTAGCCCAGAGGGTACTGGTACCTGGCTGCATTACACCAGTGGTGTGGGTACTGGGCGTCGAAGACGCAGATCAGGGGAACAAATCACCTCTTCCCCTGTCTCCCCTCAATCACTGGCATTCACATCCAGTATTTTTGGCTCATGGCAACAGGTTTCTAAACTTTACTTCATTAAACATTTTTATGCATTCAGAGCAACAAATAACTGTCTTTGAGGACATCTAATCCCTTGTGTTTTCTATTGGAATACATTCTTCTCTTTGAATTTAATATGAACATTTTTCAATGCTTGTGGTTTCGAAGAACTTTTGAGGGAAAGAAAATAACGGCATCATTTCACAGCATTTTCTCTGTGTCTAAATTCCTACGATTTGTTTTATTTCGAAATTCTACATTTTTGGAATTTTAGTTTAATTAAATGAAACCCTTGTTTTGGCTTAGTTGTCCTTTAAGACTTTTAAAAATATTTAATTTGGTGATAGGTCAATTTAATTTTTTCCATAATTGGAAAAATTAGGTGCTATCTAGAATTTGGGGATTTAAGATTTTTCTGTATATCATCAGATTTTTAGTGGCCCACAGTTAACTCTGCAGGAGATAAACTAGTTCTAGTCATTTTCTTCCTCAACTCCTCTATGGGGAGTTTTCTAACTTGAGGAACATTTTTTAAAAACTTCCATTGAACTGTACAATATTTTGAACCTTTTCCCCCCAAAATAAGACAAAAATGGTCTACCTTCCTATTTTGGGTGCAAAATAAAGTTAATCCAGAAGTATCTTATTGTTGTTGACATTCAAAATATTGTAGAGGCTTTCATTTTTGTTTTTGACAATGGAAGGTGTACTTCTTATCTCTGACTTCTGTGAGGATTTCAGCAATTTCCACTGGAACTTAAAGGAAGTTAATTCTAGAAAAAGGGATCGTGGCATCCATTAAGGCTGTGTGCTGTGGAGGTCACTGAGAAGGCCCGTGCAGGAGCAGTCACCGTAGGGTGACCTCAGCCTCCTGTCGTTCCCCGTTAATAGGGGCGTCTGGTTTCTTCTGGGCCTCCTCCGCTGCACCCCCAGAATCACGTAGCTCTAGAATGGTGTCTCTCCATCCGTATCAGCTCACACATGCCTGTGGGGCACCTCCTCCTCGCAAGGACCGTCTGTGCACCGGACTCCCTTCAGAAGGGGGTCCTGCATGATCTTGTCCACGTGCCTACTAATGTGTATCATGCTTATTAACCCTTGTCTGTCTGCAGCGGGCTGCTGTTCAGCTGTGTGGACGCTGGGCCTTGTCGTGCTTCTCGGGCCTCATTGTTGTGCTTTACTTATCCAGGTGGTCTCAGAAAATGCTACTTTTTTGAGAAAAAGGGCCGTGGACCTGAAGCAGAACGCAGTAGGTACGTTGGCTATGTCGCGCCGGGCGCCTGGTAACCCGCCTGGAGGCGGAGCCGCCTCTCGGCTGTGTACCTTGGGCACGTGCTCAGCACGCCCTTTTCTGGCCCTCCTGGTCCCCCCCACTAAGGACCGACCTGCCACCGCCCATAGCAAACCGTTTAGGCCGGTGAAAGCCGCCCCCTGATTGGCTGAGACTTGGGCATGAGTCGCGCAACTTGGGGTCGTTCCCCAGAAAGTGCGACAGCTGCCAAGTTCAGACCTGTTGCTCGGCTGTCAGGTACCCCCTCCCGTGCCGGACAGGCCCCGAGTTCTAGAGTTGGTTTGGTGGGCCAGCTGTGTGGAGCTGCCCAGGCTAAATGCGTGCACGTGTCCGGCCTGCGCTCTCCGGCGAGCCGCGGCCTGCCGCGGGGCGCCTCCGTGCCAGGCCACTTCGCGCTCCTGCCTCCCCGCAGGGGCTCCCTTTCCTCCATCGGCCTGCTGCGAGGCCTGGCTGGCGGACCGCCTGCGCCGAGTCTCGCCCCGGAGGCCTCCTCGGCACCACAACCCCCCAGCAGTGCTCGGTCCCCCGGACACAGGCACGCGCCGCCCCGCAGGGCAGCCGCCTCCGCGGTAGAAGGAGCCCCGCCCGGGAGGCTCCAGCCGCGTGCCCGGCGCGGCCGCCCGCTGTTGCATGCTGCATGCGCCCCCACGGGAATGGAAGAACACCGGTTGCTGTGTGTGTTTTCTCTGACTCCCATCAGGGCCTCCCTGTGCGAGCCTGTTTAGCCCCTCGGTGCTCGGGGGCTCTTCAAGCGCACCTAACCTACAGGACTATGCTCGTACTCACCGTAGAAAGCTGACCGCTCCCGGCTGCACAGATGGTACGTGCACACGCCCGCCCGAGCCCCCGGGCCGGACACGCCTGAAGCCCGCGGGGGGCCCGAGCGCACCTGAAGCCCCCCCCCCCGAGCCCCCCGGGCGCACCTGAAGCCCGAGAGCCCCCCAGGCGCGCCTGAAGCCCGCGGGGGCCCCCGGGCCAGGCACGCCTGAAGCCCCCCGGCCCCCCGGGCGCACCTGAAGCCCCCAAGGCCCCCGGGCACGCCTGAAGCCCGTGAGCCCCCCCGGGCACGCCTGAAGGCCGCGGGGGCCCAGAGCGCACCTGAAGCCCGCGAGCCCCCGGGCGCACCTGAAGCCCCCCAGGCCCCCGGGCACGCCTGAAGCCCGCAAGCCCCCTGAGCCCCCCAGGCCCCCCAGCACGCCTGAAGCCCGTGAGCCCCCCGGGCCGTGTTGGGCGCAGCTTGCTGTGGGGCTCCCAAGCGAGGCTCCTCTCCTGGGAGCTCTTCTGCATTGCGAAGAGAAGGCTTTCTGCCATGAGCGCAGCTTCTCGCTGTGCCTCTCACGGGCTTCTTGGCTTGGAGCTGGTCCATAGCGAGAGGAATTTGTCCGCGAACCGCCGAGCAGGGCAGACGTTGTAGGCCTCCTGGAGGAGCTCCGGGTTGCCGCACGCACATTCGGCTCCTGGAGGCTCCGCAGCTGGGCCTTCAGGGCTCGTCTCGAGCCTGGCGAGCCGCACCCTACACCCCACCCACATCCACTTGAGCCCATAGTTGGTGGCACCCGAAGCGCCTGCTCGTCCTCTTCTCCTTCTTCCGCACCTTCACCGGGCGCCTCGCAGTTCTGAATCCTTCGAGCCCGTGTTTGGCCTCTCGCGGTCCCTTCTGCATGTCGCCTAAGTCTGACCTTCCGTCTTTGTCCCTCTTTAATGTCCCTCTTTTGGGAGCCGTTGTGAATTTCAGGTGCCTCTTTTTCTCTTTCTCAGACGCCACACGTGGTTCTGCTGTTAAAAGGTTTTCTATCTCATTTGCTCGACACCCAACCAATGGTACGTTTTTTTATTTTAAGAGCTATTCCCTCGCTTCATCCGTTTTCAGTTTTATTTCCAAATGTGGGGCGCTCCGTGTCACTCCTCCTTCCTTCTTTCACGCCAGCCAGCACACGGTGCTGATGTGTTGTGGATCTGAAATGACAATGCGGGGTAGCTCCGGCCCTCACTGTCACTGGTACAGAGATAATCGCACTGTGAAATGCTGAAATGAAATGAATTGTAATTGCCCGTCTTGCCTCATTTGGTACCAAATCCATCCTGGAAAATCCTTTTCTTTTTCCAGGTTACAAAGTGATCCAACCATATATTAAAATTAATTCTACTTAATTATTCTTAATTCTTAGTGTTTTTAACATCCTTTAAAGGGCCTTTTCCCATCCCTGATTCCCTTTTTCTGATCATTGAGATATTGTAACATAGATTATAGATATACAGCATCCACCATTTTCTGTCTGTGGTGAAGCCTGGAACCAGGGAGTTCAGACTTCATTGTGTGGGGTTTTACTTCCCTGGGACTGGGCTCTCACGGTCACATCCCCCCGTCACCCCGTAGTCCCTCAGTTTGGGGGGAGTCATGTGATAGGCGCTAGGCCGCTTCGGTGCACCATGTTTTCATCATTTGAAACTTGTGGATCGCTTGAAAAATAAAGCAGTTAAAAGTAAACTGAAACGCCTTCCATGCAATGTTGTGACTGAGGCAAAGTGTATAAGCCATATTCTTAGTCTTACATCACTTAAAAGCAGCCGTCGTAGCATGAAGTCACTTTTCCGTAGTTCTGATGGACCTTGTAACTTCACGTCTAGCAGTGATAAATTCACGAGTGAACTTTAAATGATCTGGGATAAAAGGATGTCAAGCAAGATTCAGAGATTCACCCTCTGCCTAAAAATAGAGCTGTTTTGATCCAGAGTATTTTCTTTTGGACACTGAAAATCAAGCTTCATAGAACCCCAAATGGGTGGGTTTGAATTCATCTGACTTTTTTCCCCTTGTTGTCCTCAAATCCCCTGTAAACAAGGCAGTGCCGCTCTTTGAAAGCCTGATGGTGAAGTCAAAAGAAATCCGAACCAACTTTTCACACTTTTTCTGTCAGAGCGTTCTAAACGCACGCCACTTTGTGGAGAAATCGGGCCCTGCTTGATCCAGCTTCCGCTCCTAATGAAAAGTCACGTAGACGCCCTTCCTAAAAACTGTAACAGCAAAACAAGACGCAGGCGTGTGACCCTTCACACGGCTAAGAGCGTTTGTTTTTTGGCAGAGAAATGGGTGAGTGCTAGACTGGGCTCAGTTGAAGCAAGTGGAGGCCAGAAATCAAGTCAGTATCCCACGTGAGATTGTTTTAGAATTCTTCACCCAAATGGATCCCCCCCCATCTCGAGCCTGTTAATAGGCCGTCTTCAACGTCTCTACGGTGAGCTTTTGGGTGTTCAGAGTTCCCCACTCTCTCAGGCTTCCTTCCCTTGTGTATCTGTCCTGTGGCCTTCATTGGACTTCCCTTCACTTTCGTATTTCCTCCTTTAACTCATTTCATGGACTTCTCCCTCCCTCCCTTGAGTTCAAGGCACGTGATGGAGCCAGTGTCTTCCGAGAGGGCTCGGCCTTCTTTTCTGGGCCTCCAGAGGTGGCGGTCCGGTTCCTCTGGGCCGTGGTCTTAGGTGCCCACAGGACAGCAGGGGGCTGCCCAAAACGGCCTCCACCCTCTCGTTGTCCCTTCACAAAACGAATCCGTCAGCATTTCCTTATCACAGCATCTGTGGATAGTCTTACCTTGTGGTGAGCTGTGATGGGGAAAGAGCTCTTAACACAGAGAAAGGGGTTTGCTCGCTTGGGGCATCTCTGTGCCAG